>NW_015505576.1:50122-68782 GCF_001515645.1 Sinocyclocheilus grahami
ATGCTATATATATATATATATATATATATATATATATATATATATATATATATATATATACATATATATATATATCTTTACATGCACTATATGGATGCAAATAAAGTTGGATATAATATATCCAACTTGATATATAGAGCTGTGAGATAATAGTTTACATTTTTGCGACAATATAAACAATCACACAGTTGAGATTTGCTATGTAGTATATATTGCTTTACGTGAATGTACTGTAAGTATCTGGGTGAGGTTTGATATAGTTATTGTACTTTTATCATTTGTTATTAATTATAAATTCATTAATAAATTTGAGTTACTGTAGAGTCAGACAAGCATTACCAATGCTGAGTGTCAGCCAATATGAATGTCTTGTTCTGAACCTGTAAATAATGAATTATCATGCTTATCAGTTGTGTGTTTTTGTGTGTATGCAGGTGAGAATGTGGATGGTCTGTCGGAGGAGGATGTGATTTTGCTTCACTCCTGCAGACAGTGGACCACCGTCACTGCCCACAGCCTGGAGGAGGGTCATTACGTGATTGGACCCAAAATAGACATCCCACTACAGTATCAAGGTACCATACAGGGTCATTAACGTTAACTAAAAAAAAAAATCATTAAAATAAACATTCAATTTTAATAAACAATAAAACGTTTTTCAGCTAGTTGTCAAGGCAACATTTCTCATTTTCGTTTAGTTTAAGTACTAAAATAACTAAAACCAAATGACCTAAAAGTACAAAGTAAACCCTATTTTAGACTAGTGCTGTCAAATGGATTAATCGTATCCAAAATAAAAGTTTGTGTTTAAATAATATATGTGTGTGTACTAGGGGTGGAAAGGTTCAACTTACTCACGGTTTGGTTTGTATCACGGTTTTAGAGTCACGGTTTCGGTATGGTTCGGTATGTGCTATGTTTAGGGAAAAACTAAACTGTCAAATAAAAATAAAGAAAATAAGAATAATCTATCTAACTACAAGCAACAGCACAATAAATACAATAGAGTAAAGATACAAATAAAATAAACAGTGATTTTCAGTTTTTTTTTAGGTAGGTCTAACATTAGTTTTTAGGTACAGAAATTGAATAAAGTAATGAAATGTAAAACAGCATTGCATATTTGACTGTATAAATTAAAGATTAATCTTTATTAAAGTTCCGAAAGCTATTTAATCAAGAGCAGTGAGTGATTTCTTTGTTGTTGCTGTTTGATTAATATTAAGAAAGTGCTGTCACTTTAAGAGAATGCACTGATCCAGTGCACTGATACAGTACATTCAGCCGGCTATGTCTGCTATAGGATACTTACCAAGACGGGCATTTTGACATAATTTGTGTGAATTTGTCCATTTAAACACAACACTTCAGAGAAAGCTTAATATTTGCGCATGTTCTGAGGATTGAACACACGCACAAATCTTCTCACTGCATGCGCGAGCTCGCGTCCTCTGGCTCTTAAATGTTTAAACTGGCAAAGCTTACATGAGTTTAGTTTAAACACAGATATCAAAGTGTGCTGTTCAGGGCTGCGTTCAGCCCCGACAAAAACGGTGCAAACCGTTTTTTAAACGGAAATGGTGATGTGTTGAACACCCTGTTCTGATGACCAAGAGTTGCAACTATGGCAGCTGAGAAGGCCATTCTTTGTGTTCTTTTTGAAGAATTTTCGGAGCCTGATGAAATCGGTATAAATACGTGTTTAATACTGCAATATACGCTCGATGTTACAGTCATTGCCCTTGCCCTCCAGAATAAAAGAGGACATCCCAATCAAATGAAGGGAAAACTGTGGTTCCTAATTATTGTGATCCAACATTGCCTCGCATTTCAGGTGAAGGATAATCCACTTTTTACCTCCAAGACTGTGTTATGATCTATATGACCTTATTATTTTTATTGTTAGTATTAGACTTATCATTATTGCTGATCGCTGTTGTTGTGCTATGATATTGTAATATTTACCATTATATAATCAGAGGGGTATAGAAAAGTTTATGAAAGTGTCATTCCATAATACAATAGCAAAATATATAAATGTATAGTATTTTTATGTTACATTAATCAGTATTTAGCACAACTTCCTAAGGAAAGGATATGGACCAGAAGACATTGCAATTACTAAATGATATTTAGACAGACTTAAAGAAGTTCCAGGTCTATACTTGTGCCCTTATTATTTCAGTTATTTTGCCTTTAATGTAAATAAACATGTGCAAACAATATACTTGCTATTGTGAATTTATTTGGATGTTAATTACATTGTGCGAGCTGTCTCTTTAATACCGCGTGGTTTACATACATGTTGCTGCTGATTGGGCTGACATGTTTGACACACCCACCAAAGAAGAGAAAAAGCATCTCAAACCCCGTTGCACACCGTTTCCAGGAGCAAACCGTAGCAAAACGGTGCACACCGGTTTGAGCTTGAATGTGCCCCAGGTCTCACCTGTGCGCGCACGCTATCAGCTCCCGGGTGATGACGGAATAAATGCTCATATTCCAGCACATTGAACAAGAGTGAATGGTTTGTCCACGTTTTTTTTTTATCGCTGTTGTTGGAATGTACTGGGAAGCCAGAATGCACATCCATCAACAGAAACAGCCGAACCGTGTTTGTTTTACGTGTTATCTATAGCAAACCATAGGCCTATTACAAATGCGTTGTCAGCTTTAATTGAACCGCGGTCCTAGCGTTCGGTTCGATTTTTTTCCGCGAACCGTTCCACCCCTAGTGTGTACTGAGTATGTTTTAAATGAACTTTTCCACGACATTCTAATTTATTGAGATGCACCTGTATACAAATATGTGTGTGTATTTATATATATTTATACATAGTACACACATATAATATGTAAACACAAACTTTTATTTCGGATGTGATTAATCGATTTGACAGCACTAATTTAGACATATTTTAAAATAATAAAGAAATAAAAATGACAAAAAAAGACAACTTTTACTAAAATTAAAATGAAAACATAAAATATAAAAAAATATATTAAATCTAATTCAAAATATTAAGAAAAACTATAATAGTATCTCAATGATACTAAAATAACACAGGTACTATATAACACACAGAGACTGGAATATGTGCCAACAGGTATACCTCACATTCAAATAATAATTTTAATTCATTAGTGATGTTCGCACATGCAATGATATGAACGGCATTGCCAATTTTTTTTGCAATTTGTTGTGTTATTACTTCTAAAAGTGACTTATTTACTCCTGGAGGATGATAAAATGGTCACAAGAGTCTTATCTAGAGACCAGAATATTATAGAGACTGTGGGGTGGACTTTTTTTACTGGGAACATTGGATGCAACATCCTTGCATCATGTTGAAAATATTCGGACAGACATGTTTGTATATTTTCTTCCTCAACCAGTTTGTAAAAGTAAAGTTTTAAGAAAATAAGCAATGAAACTGACCCTAGAGCAGCACACAAAACTGATTTCTCATTGAGAGTGTACAAGCTATTTAAAAACACTGAAAGCAGAGAGAAAGAGCGAGAGACAGAGATGATTGGTTGTTAACAGTATATTGATTGTTGTATTCAAGCACTTAACTTCACACGTTCACTTTGATGTTTTCTCCATTACGCACACACACACACACACACACACTCTCACACATATTCAGTCAGTCTCAATTCAATTCACTGTTTTATTGCAGTGAGTGTTTTCATACCATATGGGCAAAGCATTCAGGCGATACAGGGACAACAAATGAACGCTGAAGATTGTACATTTCTTGTGTAGAATAAAGCCAAAAATGTCAAAGTGATAGGAAGTACTGTAGTAGTGATGATACTTTGTTTTTAAATATTACTACATGTATACAAAAAGTTTTTCATATATATAAAATGCATTACACCAAATAATGTTCTTTTTAGCAGCATCATATGACCCCTTTAAATGAGGAGATACCATTGACTTCTGTTGTTTTTTCTACAAGGCTAATATATAATCTCTACAGACTAAACTTTAAACCCTAAAACAAACTTTTGCATTAAAAAAAAAAAAAAAAAAAAACTGCATTAACCTATTTTTTTTTTAAACCTTTCAGGATGTCACTAATGAACACTTTTAGCTCACTTCTGGGGACATTTTGGGGGATTTTGCAACACACTTTCTTTGTTGCTTTCTTTCACTCTGTTTTTCTCTGTTCTCAGGGAAGTTTAAGTTATTGGATCAGGATCGGGATGTTCGCGAGCCAGTTCAATACTTTGGAAGCGTGGAGGAAATCGCAGGAATCTTTCCTGATCGTGTGTTCGTCATGGAGCCCATCACATTTAGTGTTACGGTAACAACAGCAAAACTTCTCACATGAATCTACCAGTAGTGTTGTTATCGTTAACTAAAACTATATATATAAAAAAAAAAACACGTTAACTGAAATAAACATGAACTGAAATACTGTATAAAAAACAAACTTATTTCAGTTAATGCCAAGGCAACAGTTCAAATTTGTTTAGTTGAAGTACTAAAATTGCTAAAACTAAAGCTGAAAAATAGACTTATTAAAAAACTATTACTAACAACGGAAAATATAAAAACTAGTCTAATTCAAAATATTAATAAAGTATTAAAATATGAATACGACTAGCTTTAGGTCACGGTCCAGGTGTGTGGAGGCAGGCAGGATGACGAGGACGACAAGGATTCTAATAGGGATATTTAATTTAGAGACAACAAGGCAGATTCGGGTAGATGAGACACACACTCAGGGTAACATTCACAATAACCGACACTAAGGCTTAGACAGACAGGAACTAATGTAGGGTGGACTATTAGTGGCAGACAGGTGAGCACAATAAGGGTAATTAACTAATGATTAGAACGGGCTAAATCAACAAAAGGGGAAGAAACAACAATAAACAGTCCACAGGGGCGTTACATTACTCCCCCCTCCCGGAAGGTGCGTCCTCGCACCGTAGAAACAGAGGGAGGGGCGGAGGGGGACTAAGGACATCCACTACTAAGGACAAAGTAGTGGATGTGAGATGGTGAGAGGGGAAAGCAAAGGGCTGGCAGGCAGACCAGACAGGTGGAGGTTCCGGCGGAGGACGGACCTACAGGAGGAGGACGCCTAACAGAGTCCATGGAGGTGACGATGGAGGGAGGAGCCAGGGAGACGTCAGGAGGGAGCCGGAGCAGGAGGAGGAGCCAGGTGGGACCCTGGCCACAGCCATAATAGCGGCCCACGGTGGAGCCGACGGAGGGAGGAGCCATGGAGGAGGAATGTCCACCGACTCCAGGGGGCCGACCAATGGCGACGGAGCAGGTGGAGGAGCCCGAGGCGGAGAGCCAACGAGCCAGGGGGATGCCGAGGATCCGGGGGGCCAGGGTGGAGCCGAGGGCTCTGGCGACCGAGGCGGAGTTCCAGAGATCCGCGGCGGAGCCGGAGCGACTGAGGACCAAGGTGGAGCGGACGGGAGGAAGGAGCCCAACGGAGCCGGTAGGACAGAGCGACGAGGCGCAGCCAGAGGAGAGGAGTCCAGAGGCGATGGCGGGTCGACGCCCGACCAAGGCGGAGCCGGAGGGCAGGCACTGGAGAGAGCTCTTGGGCTGGAGCCCTTCCTGCGCGGAACTGGGGATCGGGAGCCATTCCGAGGCTCGACAAGGGATCGAGAGCCATTCCGAGGCTCGACCGGGGATCGAGAGGTCTCTCCTCCTCGTTTTGGCACTGAACGCCCTCCATATTCTGGCCCTTATGTCCCGCCATAGTCAGCTCCCCCTCAGCCAGGATGCAGGCGGCGGAGCTCCTCTCCACGCTCACACCGTCCACGGCTTGCTCCCTCGTGGTGGGCACTGTCACCGGCTCTCGCACCTGGTCTGACGGGTTGGGCTCAACATTCGAGGCGATCCTCTTCTCAGCCGCAGGGCTTCGCTCCGGCTCGTAGACCGTGGCGGGAAATGGCTCTCCGTCATCGGGGGGCTCAGGCTTATGCTCCGTACCGTGGGGAGATGGTGGGGCTGGTGTTGTCAGCAATGTCCACGGTCAGATGGGATTTGCAGGACACCAGCACCCACTCGATGAAGGTGGCAAAGCTCTCTCGAGGACCATCCCCGGACAACTGCGCTCGTGTGGTGGCGTTAAGTCCAACTTGATAGAATGTACAGAGGCAGTTGTCCGGGTAGTGCGTGAGGTGAGCCAGGGACAGAAAGTAATCCGTGTGGTCCTCAAGAGAGCGTTCCCCCTGCTCCAGCAGGAGGATTTGGAATGCGGGGTAATCCATAAGAAAAAATAAAAACTGACAAAAACCAGAAAAACAAACGAGGGGAAAGACGCCGCTATACTTTACTTTTGGGTCGGTTATTCTGTCACGGTCCAGGTGTGTGGAGGCAGGCAGGATGACGAGGAGGACAAGGATTCAAATAAGGATATTTAATGTAGAGACAACCAGGCAGATTCGGGTAGATGAGACACACAAACTCGGGGTAACATTCACAATAACCGACACTTAGGCTTAGACAGACAGGAACTAATATAGGGTGGACTATTAGTGGCAGACAGGTGAGCACAATAAGGGTAATTAACTAATGATTAGAACGGGCTAAACCAACAAAAGGGGAAGAAACCACAATAAACAGTCCACAGGGGCATTACATTTTACAAGTTATGTAGTACAATCTCCAACAAATAATGATTTATCATGACAAAATATTTTGTCACACTGTATTATGCACACAGCTTTAAAATAGATTTTTCATTGAAAAGTCCAATTCATTGCAGGATTCGGATTGTTTAAACAGTTTCATGTAAATGAATCAGTTAAAAAAAATGATTCACTGATTCATTCAAAACCCCTAAATGTTTTTGATTTGAGCATGATTGAATGATAAATTACTCTGGTAGTTACATATTTAAATTATTTTGGTCCCCTTAATTGGCTTCAATTTAGTTAGCAGATTTTGTTAGTAGATTCTAGTGTAAAGGCTGTTCACACCAAAGACAATAGGCCTAACTATAACAATATATGAGAATAGCGAAGTCCACACCACAACTAAATTGAAACCAGCACAGATAAATGATAAAAACATTTACAGCCAATCAGAATCCATCCTGCTTTAACAAGCTTGAGCATTTGGAGCGACAAAGTGCAGCGTGCACTTTAAACAGAATTGTATCATCTGTTGGTGTGGATGCTGATATAGTTATCGTTCTAGATATCTTTATAGGTATTGTTCTTGCTGTGAACAAGCCTTAAAGGTGCAGTAGGAGATCTTGGAAAATGCTAACTTTAGCCTGATAGCACTGAAAGCGAACGTCCCACCCTCCTTGCAATCGCCGTCCAAAGCCACGCCCCCTGAACGCATATACGCTCACTCACAGACCAGAATACCAGAGACAACATTACTACAATAGGCTACATCAGCGGTTCCCAATTCCAGCCCATGTTCCGAAGTTAAATAAACTTCAATGGATTTCCCCTGCTCAGGGAGTAGGGAGCAATGAACACTGTGTTATCATATCAATCGGAACACAGTTCATGCACGTAGCTCTCTTCTAACGAGCTGGTTATCTGAATCGGGTGTGTTAACTAAGCGAGACATGCAAAACACATGCCCGAGGACTGGAAATGCGAACCGCTGGGCTGCCTATATCATGTGTCATTCACCGGTGAGAAAACTTTAAATGTACTACAATACCAGGAAGGAAGATCGAGTTGTTGATTCTGTGCCATTCTCGCTCTGTCTGCACAGCGTGCGTGAACGCGCTGATGACGTATCCTGTCTGCGCGAACTGGGTGCGCAGAGGTATGCTAATACATGCGTTGACAGGCAGGTAGGAAAGCCAATTAAAACGCTCGGACCGAGCGTTTTGATTGGACGAACATTTCTTGGTCCTACACCTTCCACAGAATATATAAATACAGATAAATACATTTAGACCACTTAGCTTAATGCTTGCTATCGGGATGTGAAGAGACTTTCAACCAGCATAACAAAAAATGTTTCTGAAGACAATCACCTATTGCACCTTTAACTAATTCTAGGCTTGATTATAGTTTAACTGCTATAAATTACGAGTAGCCTGTAGCTTGACAAAGAAGGTTCGTCCTGGTCTCTAACCTTATGGCATCAGTAATGTGTTTTTTGTTAAATGCTAATACATCTGTCTCTCTCTCTTCCTCTCGCTGTAGGTGGTGTCTGGGGAGTTTACGGAGGATAGTGAGTTGTATAATTTCTCTCTGCAGGCGGGAGATGAATTAACCCTCATGGGCCAGGCAGAACTGCTCTGCATCCAATCAACTCGCGAGAAATCCCGCCTGACTGCGCTACTGCGGCGACTGGGCAAAGCAGGCGGAGCTCTGGGACGTCCCGCCCGCACGAAGATGCCTTGTTTGATATGCATGAACCATCGGACCAATGAGAGCGTCAGTTTGCCGTTCCAGTGCCGCGGGCGGTTCTGCACGCGTTCACCGCAGGAGCTGCAGATGCAGGGAGGTGAACACACCGTGCGCAGCATCATCGAGCGCGTGCGGTTACCCGTGAACGTGTCCGTGCCATCGCGACCTCCTCGCAACCCATATGACCTGCACGCAATCCGCGAGGGCCATCGATATAAACTCCTCAGCATCATCAGCAAAACTGTGGTTCTCTGCTGCATACTTCGCAAAGAGGAAGTCACGCCGTCTCACTTCCTGTTATTAACGGACATGCCGCGCTTCACTCTGCCGGAGGGTTTATTGCGTGTGGACGCTTCCTACCAGCAGGTGGTGCTACAGTGCGCTCTGTGTTGCCAGGAGAGCTTTGACCCGGACGATTACTCGCGTGCTGTGCGTGAAGTCAAGACGGATTTCTCCGAGGAGTGTCTCAGCCCACGGCGGATTCGGGTGTGCGTTCAGGGCTACGGGCACGACGAGCTCGGGACGTCCCTGCAGAGACTGTCTCTGTGTGTCTATGGAGGCGGAGCCATCACACACACACACACGATCTCACACGGCTGCAGAGACTCACTGGTCGACTCGCACACGCTGCCCTCTAGCGACGGAGAGGAGCGAGAATACGTCACACCCGATTGGTCAACAGAGACGCAGGAAATTCCGTACGAGGAGCTCTGGACCAATCAGAGTTCTGGAAGTTTTGGGTTGACGTCTGAGAGCGCAGTGAAGGCGGAGCATAACCTCATATCCTTCCACTCCACTACCACGTCATTGGATGGAACGGTAGGCTCCACACATGTAGCCATGGTGCAGATGGAAGCAGGAAGAGTGTCGAGAGTATCGACTCCACCTCCTGTCCCACCCAAATCTGAAGCTGTAAGCAGCCATTTTACACAGATTTTCCATTAAAATTCAAAGCTTTTAAAAAAAAGAAAAGAAAGAAAAACATATCCTATATATATATATATATATATATATATATATATATATTTTTGCCCCACTGTATATATATATATATATATATATATACATACTGTATATACAAATTTTTTTAGAGTGAGATTTTCATTATGGGGGAAATACAGTATATGTATTTGTTAAATAATGCCACTTCAAAAAATCTTAATAAGTTTAATTTTCTGTAAGTAAAATGTAAATATTAAGTGTATATATATAAAATTTTAATTTTATCTAAGTTTTTTAAATAATTTTTTTGTTATTTTTTATTTTAAAAATAAGTTAATAATTAATAATAAAGTACAATAAATAATAAAATATATAAATATAATTTCTTTGTAACTATTGATTTGGGGGTGAAATATTCTGGACATGTTCTTGACCAGTTTCGTAAGATTCACTCTTTTAGATATTTCTCTAGCATTATTGGGCTTTTGTTCAGTAACCCTCTTTATTCTCATGAGATACACTTTTCTTCCTCAGTTCTTTTGCCACGGTCAAACATGCAAACACCCACACACACACACACACACATTCATATGTGCTTTGTGGCCCAAACAGTATCATGCAGCACTGCCGCCCTAGACTAAAGACTAAATAATTGATAGTGTTGCTTTTAAAGGCTGAATAATGAGCATATGTTTACTGGAACAGAACATATACACAGCACACACACACTCACAGAAACATAATCACACATCATCTCAGCCTGTGTCTTTTCAGGTGTGTTTCGAGTCATTCATTTGTGTGCTTATAATGTACACTACAAAAACACAGTGACAGTGTTTCAGGCATTACAGGCCAGGAGACATTTTAGTGCCATAACTATGTGAATCATTAACTGATATAATAGTAATATGAGGAGCTACCTGAATGTTTTATACTAATAATACAGGTGGTAAAACAGTTTTTAGAGTAGCAACCTTTTCTGGTTTTACTGACATGTTTTACCGTGTAAAACAAACAGTATATAAACAGAAAAACAAACATCTCTTCTGGAATTAAAGTCTTTTTGACACTGTTGACTGAAATTACAGCCTTTCTCTTTTACCCTCTTCTCTCTCTCTCCCACACACAGAGGGTTCAGGCCTGGCCTGTAATTTAGCTTCCCAAACACACACACACACACACACAGTCCCTGGTGTATTTGCTGAGGAAGGAACTGTGTCCCAGAATCCCAAAAGAGGAAATTTAGACAGCGATAACAGATATTAAGGAGTTTATCATCATGATGATCATTGAGACAATATTTCCATATTAACCGTAGTTAGGAAACAAGCACTTGTAAACACTGGTTTACTACAGAGTATGTCTGAAACTCTAATTAAAGAATCATAAAAAGAGGTTCAGTTTCAGTTTGTGATTTCTTTTGCTGATTGTATTGTTCTGTATACTGTTTAGAGTTATTAAAAAAGGACATATATTGATCTCGGAATAAAGGTTTTGTGGATATTTGATTTAAATAAACCTATTTGAATATTAAAATATAGTTCAAATGAGTTCAAATTTATTAACACAGTTTCCATAAAATGTACTGACTTATAACTACATTTTTTGTCTCTCCAGTGATTTACACATCTGCTACAATAACGGATTTGAATTATCTTCATATCTTTTATTATATGCAATTATTTGTGATTACTTTGATTCATTAATCATCGGCATATCATGTAATTATTTCAACTGACAGCCCGAGATAAATTTAATTTCATAGTATTATATTCTGTTAATATAAGATTTTTGCCTCCATTTAACAAACTTAACAGTGTTCTGTATTTAGTTTTCAATATTCAGTGTTTAATAATGATTGTTTGGTTTTGAGTGTTCTATTTATTCCATATTCTGTGTTTAATATTAATTGTTCTATATTCTGTATTTATTATTTGATTTTCTGTGTTCAGTATTAATGACATGGAAATATGTTGTTTAACTTTCTCCTGGAAATAAAGTGACATTTACTTAAAAACCAGGTCTTGAGTTGTGAGGAAGACAAGAGCAAGACTGTAATATAACTGTTCTTTTGCATTTTTTCTCTCTGTCTAGGTGAAAGAAGAGTGTCGTTTCTTAAACGCTCCTCCTGTTCCGCCCCGCTGTGCTAAAGGCCCCGCCCCCAGCCCTCCAGTTCCCACCCGTGTACCTAAAACACCGCCCACACAGACGCTCAACCCAAACCCCTCATTTTATTCCTCTGGACTGCAAGAAAGGTAAAAATTACTATTGGAGGAGTTTAAATAGAGTTGTTTTAAGTACCTATTGGTTGGAAATAAGTAGGAATGGGAATCAAGAGGAAGCACTGATAATTGAACTATAGCAAATACTGTGAAACAAAATACCTAAAGAACAAAAATCATTAGCATTCATTTTTGCATATTTGCATTAATTTATTATGAAAAGTTGCAAAAAGGCCCACACACTATAAATAGGGATATAACGATTCACTCAACTCACGATGTGATACAATTCACGATACAATTTACTCACATTTACTCGCTTTATTTTTTTTTACAAAATGAGATTTAAGACAAATTATAAATGATAAAGTGTCCTTTTATTATTGCTTGGACAAAATGCTGCACATTTTTATGAAATTGAAATATGTCAAATAACGAAAATAATAAAATAAATCTGTTCATATAAACAAACTAAGGCTTTTTAATGTGCACATGCAGCATGAGCAGTTTTTAATCTAAATTAGATTGCATAATTTGACATTTTACTCAAAAACAGAATGCTCTGACTTTAGTTTTGTGAAGCTATACTACATAAAATATATCTGCACGAAACAAATACAGCAGATGGGCTGAATGAAAACGCATATTCATTCTCTGCCAGCAGGTGGCACTTATGGAATAGCGCCACCTGTTGGCATTACCTTGGTTGCCACTGTAAACGCAGCAGTGCTGCGCTTATGAACACTACTTTAATATGCATTAAACAAAGGCAAGATGAAAAGAAAATACCCTCTAAAGTTTTCTAATGGCAGTCATTTCCCCTCAGTCAGACCCCAATTGTATCACGATTCGTTTAACATCTCAACCTATTAGAATTGTCTCATATTTGTATCGATTTTCAACCGGCTCGGGGTGCATCAATACATCCCTAACTATAAAGGTAAAAAAAGACAACAAAAAAGCAAATGCAAGATAAAAACCACAGCTCAACATGAGCTCAAGCGCAACATGACCGTCAATGCACTGGGCACTTCCATTTGCTTTTTTCTTGTCCTGCTTCACCTTTCTAACGTGCTTTTTTTGCAACTTTTCAGCTGTTTGGATTGTTGTGGATTACAACTTTTTGATCTTTTTGTTGAGTTTTTGGTGATTTCTTCATTTCTTCATTTTAATACAACTCTCTCTATCAGTTCTGCTCCTTATAGTGGCAGCAACTCTCCATCGCCAGACTCTTATTCTCTGTATTGCTACCCGTGCACCTGGGCTGACTGTGTGACCGCCGACCCTTGCGTGAGCCCTGATCCCGCCCAACCTGCACAGGCCTGTTGGTCCCACCCACGAGGAGGCGGAGCCTACACCTCCAACATCCTCAATACACCTCTACTCAGTACTGACTCCGCCCAAAAGAACTACTCCACCTGCCCTAGACCGCGGCCGGTGGCGCAAAACCGCTTTGCACCGTTCGGCGCCCTAAACCCTTTTGCCAATCCGGGACACGCCCATGCCTCCTCCGATTGGCTCACCACTGGTAGGAACTCTCCCACTCTGATACCCGACCTCATTAGCTCTACCCCTAAGGAGCCTCAAGCCAATCAGGGAGATTCAGAAGGAGGCCCTGAGACTCCGCCCAGACCCGTGAAGAGTTCAGAAGAGGACACGGTCACCGCAGACCCCGCCTCCAGATCAGTCGCCATGGCAAAGGGGGCAGAGGGAGGGGCCGGGTCATCTTGGCGACCCCCAGCAGAGCTCTGCTGGCTCTCGGTGGAGGAGGTTTCATCCAGTCTGCGGTTCATCGGCCTTTCGGATGACGTGATTGGTCTGTTCAGCCGAGAGAGGATTGACGGCTCTATTTTCACTCAGCTGACAGAGGAAATCTTGTCTGAGGACTTTAAACTCACCAAACTGCAGGTCAAAAAAATCATGCAGTTCATCAAGGGATGGAGACCCAAGATATGAGCAGCATCCTCGTGAATTTAAGGAATGTTTTTGTTTGAGTGACACAAGAGTACTACAGCCACAATGAGTGCTTCTGCTCGGACTATTTCAGATGTTTTATATGTGTGTTTGTGTGTGTGTGTCTGAAATACACCTTTCTAATCGAAGGACTGACAGATTGTGACTAATATATTATGGAGCACTATTTGATGTTTTTGTTATGAATATTTTTATTCCTGGGGTGGGATGATTTTGTGTGCCTTCAGTGGACAGTCAGAACTTATGGGGTGGCTGTTCTGTAACTTTTTTTAGTTAAAATGATCCGAAATCAATATTTGAGCAAGTATATAACCAGCCAGTGTTCAAAACTATCGCCTTACTTCAGCCCTATTCACAATGGTTATAGTTTATAATAATGTTTTCTAATTTGAGTGGTACGGGTAGGTTTTCGCGGGAAATTCTAGCATGCTGCTGCATCATTACGTCACGCCTGTAAACATAAAGAAGTTGTCCCGGCTACTAGGCTATCGCATGTAAAGATCTTGCAGGTGGAGGATCGTTTATAGCCTTTTCTCACAGCAGCTGGAATAATTAAATGTATCATTTTGATGGCGGATTGTAATCCAGAAAGGATTATGTGTTTATGAAACACATGTGAATGAAATGAAATTATATTCCAGTTTTAAATGTGCTTCTGATTACAGATAGCCTGGGTTAAAATACAAGATTTGTATTTTAAAGACAACCAGTTCGAAGGGAGCATAGTTTGCTTTTTGAGTTAAAAGAATTTCTTAATATGAAATTTGAATGGTATGACAATTAGATTAGACTGGGCAGAAATTTTAATCTACTCGCTTATACACACTATACTCATAATCACGCAATGCTGATGTTGTTAACAATAATAATTTGAGAATTAAGTATAACAATAATAATAATTTGCATGGTTTGATGTAATAAGAGCTAATCGATCTTTAGATAAAATCACCATTGGTAGCGTGATTTATTGTACTGCTTTTTTCCTCAGTTGGTCAGAACAAACTTGGCAGACTTGTTACTTACTTGTTCAGATGACAATATCCGGTGAAAATTCTTATTTGAGTCATATATTCCAAGACGTAGGCTAGAATCTGTGATTGCGAAGTACAGTAAATATCCACACTGGTGCGGTGACTGCCACACACACATACTCCTCAAAACATTAGATTCATACGCGCTGGAGCTGTGCCGCTGCACAACCCACGCAAGGAAGATAATTCCGCACACAGCTGCAATTGCAGGTTTTCTAACAGAGATGCCGACATAGAGGCAAAACTTACAGACTACAGCTTTAAAGGGTTAGTTCGGCCAAAAATAAAATTTTTTGATCCTCTGTGACCCTCCCATAGACAGCAAGAGTACTACCACAATCAACGTCCAGAAACGTAGCAAGGAGATCGGTAAAATAATCCATGTGACATCAGGGGTTCAACCGTAATATTACGAAGCTACGAGAATACTTTTTGTGCACAATAGAAAAAAAAAAAAAAAACTTTATTAAACAATTCATCTCCACCCTAGCGCCATTTTGGAGAATATCCACTGAACGCAAACAGTGTATGTTGTTCTGTGTCAGCCGCACCACACAGTGCTGTAGTTGTAGCTGTTTTTTAGGGTGGAGATGAATTGTTGAATAAAGTTATTTTTTTTTTCTATTGTGCACAAAAAGTATTCTCGTAGCTTCGTAATATTACGGTTGAACCCCTGATGTCACATGGATTATTTTACCGATCTCCTTGCTACGTTTCTGAACGTTGATCGTGGTAGTACCCTTGCTGTCTATGGGAGGGTCAGAGAGCTCTCAGATTCCATAAAAAATATCTTAAATTGAGTTCTGAAGATTCCGAAGAATCTTACTGGTTTGGAACGACATGAGGGTAATTAATGACAGAATTTTCATTTTTGGGTGAACTATCCCTTTAAGTAAAAGTAAAACTTATGAAAACATTGTGTTAAGAATTTTGGCAAAATGTTCATTAAAAATGTCTGGGGGGGGGAAATATTAAATATATTTTTTTCTTGACAGATTTGATGAGATTCACTCATTAGAGCACAATTTTTCTCTTTCCTTCTGCTCTCATGTGGAGCTCATGTCATGCACACAGGAAGTGAGACTTTTTAGAGATTTAAAAATAAAGAGTTCAGTTTGTGATGTACACGTTAATAAGAGCAGCAAGTGTTTAGAGTCTGAACACTCTGTAAGTAGGTGACAGTAATTAAGAGTTAACTAATTACAGTCCACGCTGATGGAGGACGTGTGCGAGGTGAGTCAGAGCTGCTGAAATGAGAAGATTTTAGCCTTATCTCACCGTTTAAAAAATATTTTATCAGCATTTAAGGAATGCTTATTTAACAGCTTCCCCCTCTGTAGATGCATTTGTACTTTGAATAATATTTAACAGCGGTAGTGTTTCATTTGTACTGTAATTTAATGTCTGATTTAATTGTATGATCCTGATGGATCAACTACAGAAAAGAATAAATCAATAGTGCTCACTTGAACAAAGTGTATTGACAGGTAAAATGTAGCCTATAAAAGAAGCTCCAGTATATGTTCGGAATGGAAAACTAGATTTTTGCTTATTGTTGAATATTACTTTTAAAAACAGTTTTTAGTTATTCGCAGCCGGCACATGACCGACCTTCAACGTTGAAATATGGTTGAAATAATGACAGTTGTTGTTTCAACGTTGAAACAATTCACACAGATTTACCAAATATTACTTTTAAAAACTGTTTTTAGTTATTCGCAGCCGGCACATGACCGACCTTCAACGTTGAAATATGGTTGAAATAATGACAGTTGTTGTTTCAACGTTGAAACAATTCACACAGATTTACCGCCGCCAACTAGACGATCAATATTTGTTGAAATTTGTTTGAATATTGTTTTAAACCAAATTACGGAGGTCCTAAAGGAACAAGATGATAGAAAGACGGAGGAAAAAAGAGAGATATGGAGGGGGAAAAACTTTAAAATTTTACAAAAAATGTATATATATATATATATATATATATATAAAATATATATTATTACCCCCACCCATCCATCCATTTTTTCCAGCCCCATGTCCCCTTACTGGCTCCATATTGAATATATAATAATACTCATATTTATTTGTTACATCAATAAAAAAATTTTTTACCACTGACATGCTCTGGTGCCCCACACTTTGAAAACCTCTGTACTACAGAATATATTCTGTTTATCAGTACATACTGTATATGCTATAGTATGGACCTATGCCAACACATTCTTCAGTCTTTCAAAGAGTTTTCCTTTACATACAGTAAAATACAGGATGGTGTGAGATATAAATCCTTTCAGAAAATATTCAGAGGTTACAAGTTTATTATAGCAGAATCATACAAACCACTATGCTATACTAAAAAAAAAAAAAAATGTCTCCAGGCACGTTGGTTAAAACAAAAATGTAGCTGCAACATTCAGAAATTATTCTACAGGGAACTAATGTGTAGCTGAATAATGCCAATAAATATGCAACTGTTAAATTCTTTAAAAAAAAAAAAGTTAATGTTGAGAACAAACCTCAACTTTAGAGGGATTTTACATAGTTATCTTTTCTTTAACCACATAAATAAACTGATAAATTATGTACAGGCCAAGTTAGGAAAGATCTGCTTTTTAACCCACTAATCATAAAACAAATAAAATGAAAGATTTGTAAATAATGCACTACTGTAAGTGTGTGAATGTGACGCTTAATTA
The DNA here is from genome assembly GCF_001515645.1 of Sinocyclocheilus grahami. Classification (NCBI taxonomy): domain Eukaryota; kingdom Metazoa; phylum Chordata; class Actinopteri; order Cypriniformes; family Cyprinidae; genus Sinocyclocheilus; species Sinocyclocheilus grahami. Next base: position 67,355 of record NW_015505576.1, read on the forward strand.
AAATTGAACCTAAATTGTACCTTTTATAATGTTAAAAAAGATTTCCGTATCACATAAATGCTGTTTTTTTTTAAAAAGTTTCTATTCCTCAAAGAATTCGGAGAAAAACATCAGTTTCCACAAAAATATTAAGCAGAAACTGTTTTCAACACTGATCATTTTTTTTTAAATTGATAGAAGAAAGAAAAAAAAAAAAGATTTTAAACAAACAGTCCAAATTTAATTAAGTTGTCTGCTTCTTCACAGGTACACCTTTTAACCACAAACAAGCTTGCAATCTTTAATTGGAACACATAAAAATGTGTTTGTTTGTTTTTACCTGCATAAGCTATTCAAACATGTAGGAATTTACCTGCAGTGCTCGAACGGCCTCGGCTAACATAGGCGCTAGACAGCGAGTGGTGTAAAAACCTGGACCATCCTGATGAAATATACATACAACATAATTATTCGCTGATGCACAGAAAATGTTGAAAATATAAAGCAGAACGTGTTCATACCCCCACGACTATGATGACCTTTCCCTGTTTAAGCCCAACAGCCACGGCAGATGCTGTTGTGTCTTTGGAGGTTTTATTGGTGGTGATGATTTCTAGCAGTTGCATTTTATCCACAGGAGAGAAATAGTGCATCCCGATCACCTACATCACACACGAGTAGTTCAGCATAAAGACTTTCACAAACAATCACTCCTTCAGTACTGACTAATAACAATCAAACCCATTTAAAACACTCAAACACACACACGCACCTTTTCAGGTCTCTTACTGGCTGCTGCAATGTCTTTGATTGGCAGAGCGGATGTGTTTGTGGCAAAAATACAGTGAGGAGGAATCACCTGCACACAGAACAAGTATGATCAGTAGTGTATATATACGGAGGGCTGCACTGTATATTGCACTAAGCAAACACACACAAAGTTGAACTTACGGCCTCAACCTCCTTCACCACTTTATGTTTGATTGACAGGTCTTCAAACACGGCTTCAATGACCATGTCAGCATTCTCAAAGTCACGGTAGTCCAGCTGTCCTGACAGCAATGACATAATCCCATCTCTCTCGAATGTCGTCAGACTCTTCTTTTTTGTTTTGTCGTTAAGACTGAGAAAGAAACAGTGAAATATATTTATTAGATTTAACATAAGTTTAAACATTTAAAATAACATTTAAAATACAAAAATATTGTTTTTACATGTTTAACTAAGTAACCGTTTTAAAGGATTGAATATATTACAACTTCTTTTGTAATTCAACCTTTTTCCAGGTTGAACTTGAAAAAAGAATATAACAGTTTTAAATGATTTGAAAGTTTTTTTTTTAAAGATTTTATTAAAAAAATATATTACAATGTTAAACAAATAAATAAATATTTTGAAAAAAAAAAAAAAAAAAAATATATAAATAAATATATATATATATAAATATTA
>NW_015505576.1:68792-72101 GCF_001515645.1 Sinocyclocheilus grahami
AAAAAAAATATATATATATATATATATATATATATATATATGTAAAACGTTTTTTTTTTTTCACAACAGAAATTTCTATGGTTTTTCAAAGCCTGGAAATCACAATTAAAAACCCCTGACATTTCCAGGCTTGCAATGATTGCGGGAAAACTTATCTTAAGAGGAGACCTTTAATAGTTTGACATTTTGATATTTGTGTGTTCAGATTTTAACAGAGCAACATGGTCATTTATGGACAAAAATCGCAGTGCTTGACATCTGTGCTGGCTTTCTGCTTAAATTGTTTCTTTCTAATGCCCTGGTGTGCAGCGCCCTCTGCTGTCTTACACTATGACCTGCAGCTAATGAGACCAGTGGGTTTGGAAAACTACTGTATATTTCTATCATGTTGATGTCTATCTGTGGGTGTGCTACACCAACCCCTTGTACACCTGTTGATGACCTCTGGCAAGTCCTTCCTCTGTTGTGTCTTTTAAGATGGTGGCCACACCCTTATCTACCGTTACCTGAGCAATACCTGCTCCCATAAGCCCCGCTCCCAGGACAGCCAGCTTTCTAAAAAAATAAATATAAAGCACTATCAGTTATTACATTTGCATCCTGATGACATCATATCACTCAGCCCCTCCTACCAGACTTACTTCACCTCTCTCTCCGGCTGCCCAAAGTGGTTCTTTTTGCATGCCACCTGACCATGATAAAGGCCAATCAGAGCTCTGGACTCTGATGTCATCGTCAGCTTGCCAAAGTTCTAAAAAACAGACAAGAGGTCAGACAGCTGATAAATGCTCAAATATGCAGTTTTTTTTTACTGAACAGTTTATTGAACATTTAGATAAAATATAAAAAGAAATATAAGTTTTTTATTGAGTATCATATTTGACACATCAGGCTTTTAGGGCACATTTTATATGATACAGTACGAATATGGAACATTTTATTGAGAGGCCCAAACGGAGCAGAAATTTGCAAATTGGTGCAGACGCTGATATTTATATGGTCAGAAAGTAAGATGAAATTCTGATGTTTGCAATGTAAATCAGTGAGATCTTTATTACAGTATAACAGACTACTTGCAAAAAATGCATAGAAATATCAGTTGTCACTCTATATCTCCCAATAATATGTCTTAGTAAAATGAGATTTAAGTGTTTAGTTTTATGATCAAAGCTCTGTAGTGTCAAAACATATAATGCAATGCAATACAATGATGATTGAGAAATGAACAAATAAACGTTCCTCAAAAGCCTGATGATCATATTTGATACTCACTGATTTTTATAAAAAATGATGTCTGGATAATCAAGTAAGCCCAAGTTGTTTCAGTCTAGTAAGTGTTCATCTTGAAATATTACTAACAATATTAAAGTTATTCTTATGTTTGCTTTTTATGTTTACCGTACTACCACGACCTGACCGAATGAACTAGAAGGCCTTTTACTTGCTCTAAAAGTATAAAACGTCAATCAGACGACAGAAGGCATGTAGTAGATTGCGTGCAACAGGTTTTGTTTGGCAAAGGTTTGATCATATTGATCATTTAGAGGCTATAGAAATTTGTGTATCAGACATGATACAGTAGGCTTTACAGAGTTAAACTTAGTGAAACCCTGAAATCTTATTGCAGGTGCCACTTTCAGAAAGGGATGTTGAAATTCAAGTGATTACGGTGTTGATGATACTAACCTGAGATTCAGTCAGATATCCAGCATCGTTTCCTTTTTCAATGCCTGTCTGAACACACTAAAAACACCAAAACATGTGAGTTCATGAGCGAGTGAGAGTATGTGTGTGTGTCTGTTTGTGTGTGCGTTTACCTCTATAATCTTCAGTGGCGCGGGATAAAGCCCTTTACTCTGTTTCATGACTTTACTGTGGACAGTTTTGTAGATCTGTTTCCTGACCGGCGGCAGACCCATTACAAAATCCTGTATCTCTGGAAAAACAGATTAAAACAATAAAAGCCTTTAATAAACAGACAAGTCAACGGTCTGTCTTATCTTCGTAGCTTGACACTAATGTGTCTTACTCTGCACGAGTCCTTTCTTCTTTTCCACTGTGACTTTTTTACCAGCAAGACCTTTAGCAAAATCAACAGCCACTTCCTCCAGATACTCGATGGTCCTCTCTTCTGGACTCTTCAGTCCTGGACCTGCCACACAAAACACAAACACGTATTAGTTATAGGGGTCAAAATCTGTACCTGTGTAGAATTTTTTATCTTTCTTCCTTTAGTGAAAATATACTAAAATGTATTTGAAATACATTTATTTTGTGCTAAGTATACTACAAATACATTTACATATTTACATGCTTAATAAAAATACCATGCAATTGTACTTTTGGTATACTAAACTGGTATACTTAAAGTTTGCTAAATTGGAACAACTAATTTTGTGCTTAATGCACTTTAATTGTGTGGAAGTAGTGCTGAAGTCCAATTAAAGAAGTACTTGAGTATATTTTATTGTGCTAAAGTGGAACTATTGCAAGTATACTTCAGGTACACTTTAAATATCATACAATCCTTATTAAAAGTGATATTAAAACACATTTTAGGCTTAATATTAAGTGCATTGTGCAATAAAGAAATACTCCAAATAACAATTATAATTTTATATCCATAAGTCTTAAGTGATATTGTCAATAAATACGTTAATGAATTTGAAGCATACTTAGTATGAAATAAATGTATATAAAATAAATTATGGCATGGGTTTTTTTACTTGGGTCTAAAGTCCACTTAAAATGCTAGTCAAGGTCTCTTGCATTAAAAAATGTTTTCATTATAATTTTATGCTGATGCTAAAGTGGAACTATTGCAAGTATACTTCAGGTACACTTTAAATATCATACAATCCTTATTAAAAGTGATATTAAAACACATTTTAGGCTTAATATTAAGTGCATTGTGCAATAAAGAAATACTCCAAATAACAATTATAATTTTATATCCATAAGTCTTAAGTGATATTGTCAATAAATACGTTAATGAATTTGAAGCATACTTAGTATGAAATAAATGTATATAAAATAAATTATGGCATGGGTTTTTTTACTTGGGTCTAAAGTCCACTTAAAATGCTAGTCAAGGTCTCTTGCATTAAAAAATGTTTTTCATTATAATTTTATGCTTATGCTTCTGAACTTTTAAGACTTTTACATAAATGTTATATCTTTTTTGCATCACTTTTTTTTTTTTTTGCATGCTAAATTTGGCCTCAATAAATGTTCTAGAGCAGTGCTATTTTAGTATTATTTATATACTATTTTAGTATTTATTAATATTTTGAATTAGCTGTTATTTTT
>NW_015505576.1:72971-74347 GCF_001515645.1 Sinocyclocheilus grahami
AAAGAACAGGAGAAATGAGAACCAAGGGTGAATTTAAAGGGTTTATCGTCTAATATAATATTACGGTCCGCATGTATCATATTGCATTGTTCTGCATTATTTAATATGGTGACACTTAGGGAACACAAATTCACTTTTAAGAGTTTTCCCCTTAAAGGGGTCATATGATGTGATATCAATTTTTCCTTTCTCTTTGGAGTGTTACAAGCTCTTGGTGCATAAAGAAGATCTGTAAAGTTGTAACAAAGGCTGTTTCTATAAAGTGGGGCAGTTCCAACTTTGCAAGGACAGTCTGGCGCTTCTGCCTCACAGACTTTAAGTACATTTTTTATATTGAAATAATTTGCCACTGATGATTCAAACGCGAGTTTTGAGCAGTGTAGAGTAGCGCTCTGATCACAAATGCAGACATGGTTTTATGTGTATGCGGCGCGATGCAACGCAAAGCCTAAAAAGACAGTATAAGTCAATATAATCATTAATTATGTCCCCACTGGATGCAACAAATGCCTCGTTTGTAATGGGTTTGTTGCGGAGAAAATAAGTAAAGTGTGTCCAGCTGAATTAATTTAGTATTTTGTTAGACGGGTATAAAAAAAGCTTAGTTTACCACGACAGCGGTCACGTGAAGGCCTCCTCGTGTGAAGACCGAAGAGTGTAAAGACCATCGACTATACTGTGCGACTCCACCGGGTAGGGACACCGGCAAGGGATAAGTATCGCTTTTTATTTCTCCTCTTTCCTACTACTTGTTTCACTTCTGTTTCAGTTTTTATAACCATTTCTTACTATGTGTAAGTAAGTTGTTGTTTTTTAGCATGTAAGAGTTATTTTTTAGGATTACTGATAAATTACTGTCATTTGATTTGTATTATTTGTATTTGTTATTTATTTACATTTTGTCTGAATTTATTATGTCTGTATAGGTCTTTTATTAAGTTTTTAGTTTTATTTAATTTTAGTTATTTTAATACTTCAACAAACTATATATACATTGTATATGTATGTGTGTGTGGTTGTACATTCATATGTAGTTTTTGGTGTTTGGCTTAGTGTTATGTTAGAATCATTATTATACTCTTATACCTTTTGTTCTTTAATATTTTGATTTTTTTTAAGCTTTATTTTTCATTTTTCATTTAAAGGGGTCATATGATGCTATTTTAAAGATCATTATTTTGTGTATTTGTGTAACAGAATATGTTGACATGCTTTAATGTTCAAAAAACACATTATTTTTCAAATACTGTACATTATTGTAGGTCCTCTATGCCCCGCCTCTCTTAAACACGTCGTTTTCAACAAAGCCCCCTCCTTTGACAAGCGCGGTCTGCTCTGATTGGCCAGCTGACCCAGTGCATTGTGATTGGCCGAAC
>NW_015505576.1:77678-120054 GCF_001515645.1 Sinocyclocheilus grahami
TTAGACGGGTATAAAAAAAGCTTAGTTTACCACGACAGCGGTCACGTGAAGGCCTCCTCGTGTGAAGACCGAAGAGTGTAAAGACCATCGACTATACTGTGCGACTCCACCGGGTAGGGACACCGGCAAGGGATAAGTATCGCTTTTTATTTCTCCTCTTTCCTACTACTTGTTTCACTTCTGTTTCAGTTTTTATAACCATTTCTTACTATGTGTAAGTAAGTTGTTGTTTTTTAGCATGTAAGAGTTATTTTTTAGGATTACTGATAAATTACTGTCATTTGATTTGTATTATTTGTTATTTATTTTAATTTTAGTTAAATTATGTCTGAATTTATTATGTCTGTATAGGTCTTTTATTAAGTTTTTAGTTTTATTTAATTTTAGTTATTTTAATACTTCAACAAACTATATATATATATATACATTGTATATGTATGTGTGTGTGGTTGTACATTCATATGTAGTTTTTGGTGTTTGGCTTAGTGTTATGTTAGAATCATTATTATACTCTTATACCTTTTGTTCTTTAATATTTTGAATTCTTTTTAGCTTTATTTTTTAGTTTTTCATTTAAATGTTAAGTTTTGAAATTTTGTTGTATGCATTTGTCATTTTTATTTAATCTCTTTATTTTTAAAATGTGTATAAGTAGTATTTATAAAGTTTTAGCTTTTAGTTTTAGATCTGTTTTTAGTTGTTTTAATACTTAATTGCTACTTTAATACTTTACTCATTTGTAAGTTGCTTTAGATAAAAGCGTCTAATAAATGACTAAATAAAATAAATAAATCATGTGGAAAATAATAATAATATGTGTTTTTTGAACCCTAAACCACATAAACACATTGCATTACACCAAATACACAACATAATGTTCTTTTTAGCAGCATCATATGACCCTTTTAACAAACTCCTAATTACTGCTTATTGATATTAAGTAAGGTAGTTGTTGTAGTAGTAGTGTTTAGGTATTGGGTCGGGTTAAGGGATCTAGAATATGGTCATGCATAAACAGCCAATATGCTAGTAAAATGCATGCTAATAAGAAACTACTTAATAGTCATTAAAAATGATAAAACCTTTTTATTATTTACTTTAACTAAAAGTGTGTCCAGCTGAATTAATTTAGTATTTTGTTAGACGGGTATAAAAAAAGCTTAGTTTACCACGACAGCGGTCACGTGAAGGCCTCCTCGTGTGAAGACCGAAGAGTGTAAAGACCATCGACTATACTGTGCGACTCCACCGGGTAGGGACACCGGCAAGGGATAAGTATCGCTTTTTATTTCTCCTCTTTCCTACTACTTGTTTCACTTCTGTTTCAGTTTTTATAACCATTTCTTACTATGTGTAAGTAAGTTGTTGTTTTTTAGCATGTAAGAGTTATTTTTTAGGATTACTGATAAATTACTGTCATTTGATTTGTATTATTTGTATTTGTTATTTATTTACATTTTGTCTGAATTTATTATGTCTGTATAGGTCTTTTATTAAGTTTTTAGTTTTATTTAATTTTAGTTATTTTAATACTTCAACAAACTATATATACATTGTATATGTATGTGTGTGTGGTTGTACATTCATATGTAGTTTTTGGTGTTTGGCTTAGTGTTATGTTAGAATCATTATTATACTCTTATACCTTTTGTTCTTTAATATTTTGAATTCTTTTTAGCTTTATTTTTTAGTTTTTCATTTAAATGTTAAGTTTTGAAATTTTGTTGTATGCATTTGTCATTTTTATTTAATCTCTTTATTTTTAAAATGTGTATAAGTAGTATTTATAAAGTTTTAGCTTTTAGTTTTAGATCTGTTTTTAGTTGTTTTAATACTTAATTGCTACTTTAATACTTTAATTGCTTCTGTTGTCCTCATTTGTAAGTTGCTTTAGATAAAAGCGTCTAATAAATGACTAAATAAAATAAATAAATCATGTGGAAAATAATAATAATATGTGTTTTTTGAACCCTAAACCACATAAACACATTGCATTACACCAAATACACAACATAATGTTCTTTTTAGCAGCATCATATGACCCTTTTAACAAACTCCTAATTACTGCTTATTGATATTAAGTAAGGTAGTTGTTGTAGTAGTAGTGTTTAGGTATTGGGTCGGGTTAAGGGATCTAGAATATGGTCATGCATAAACAGCCAATATGCTAGTAAAATGCATGCTAATAAGAAACTACTTAATAGTCATTAAAAATGATAAAACCTTTTTATTATTTACTTTAACTATTTATACACTTTTTTAGTATTATTTATATATTATATTTATTAATATTTTAAATTAGCTTTTATTTTTAGTTTTTCAGACTTCATTTTAATTTAATTTCTTAGTGATTTATCGATTTTTATTATTTTTCAGGGTTTTGCATATTGCATATTTTGCATATTTCTATTTACCTTTAATTCAGTTTTAGTTGCATTAATTTTAGTACGTCAACTTAAACTTATTTCTGCTAGTTGCCAAGGTGACATTTATACGTTTCTTTATAAGTTTTTTTAAGATTAAGTTTTTAATTTATATTTTATTTTTTTATGTATGCTTTCTTTCAATCACTGAAAAATGTTAATAGTTTTAGTTAACAGTAACATCACTGCTTTTCACAGCTGAAAAGGGATTTAATGATGAATTAAAAACAAATTAAAATAAATGTATTATTAAATAATAAAAGTGAATAATTAAAAATAACATGATCATGTGCTGACCTCCAGTCCGCCGCCCAGACAGGAGCCGTTAATAGCAGCCACAACAGGGATGGGTGATTTCTCAATCTGGTCAAATATCTTCTGTCCTTCCTGTGAAAGTGATGTCACTTCCTCTGCTGTCTTGCAGGCCTGAATCATACTGAAAGACAGAGATGATGATAAACGTGAGTCTGTATAAATGGTCTAGCAATCTGCACGTGTGTGTGTGTGTGTGTGTGTGCGCGAGTGTGTGTGGTACTTGATGTCAGCTCCTGCGATGAAGCATCCTGGTTTTCTGGAGATGAGGACGGCGCTCTTTACTGCTGAATTCCCCCAAATCTCATTCATCACCTCCACCATCTCTGCCTGCATGTGCTTGGACAGAGTATTCACCTACAACACACACAAATTACATTTAATATCTATTTAAAAGTTTGGGGATGGTAAAAAAAAGTATTTTATACTCACCAAGGCTGCATTTATTTGATCAAAAATACAGTAAAAACAGTAATATAATGAAATATTTTTTTATTTTTAAAAATTGACTTTTTATTTGAATATATTTTAAAATGTAATTTATTTCTGATCAAAGCTGAATTTTCAGCATCATTACGCCAGTTTTCAGTGTCACATGATCCTTCAGAAATCATTCTAATATGCTGATTTGCTGCTTAAGAAACATTTCTGATTATTATCAATTTTGAAAACAGCTGTGCTGCTTCATATTCTTGTGGAAAAGGGATACATTTTTGGTAACATTATGAATGTCTTTACTGTCACTTGTGATTAATTTAAAGCATCTTTGCTGAATAAAAGTATGTATTTAAACTTTTAAATCAATAAACATTGACATTATTACATCAAAGTAATCAAGAGAAGAACAGAACACACCTTTGAGGTCGGATCATTGATTCGAACCACAGCAACATTATCCTTGACCTCATAACTGACATGAGTGCGAGCTGCAGACAGAGAGAGACAAAGAAGTGCTTAAAAAGAAAACATTAAACATGTCTCTATTCATCAATTCTGTCTTTTATAGTTACCTAGCACAGCTGATGATACGGAGAGACTTCTCTGTCCATGACCTTTGACCCAAAACAAAAATAAACACGATCACACCCGTCTAAAGTTCCATGTGAACATTTAATGACAAAGTCATATGTGACCCTGGACCACAAAAGCAGTCTTAAGTCGCTGGGGTATATTTGTAACAATAGCCAAAAATACACTGTATGGGTCAAAGTTATTGATTTTTCTTTTATGCCAAAAATCAGGATATTAAGTAAAGATCATGTTCCATGAAGATATTTTGTACATTTCCTACAGTAAATATATCAAAACTTAATTTTTCGATTAGTAATATGCATTGCTAAGAACTTCATTTGGACCACTTTAAAGATGATTTTCTCAATATTTAGATTTTTTTGCACCCTCAGATTCCAGATTTTCAAATAGTTGTATCTCGGCCAAATATTGTCCGATCCTAACAAACCATACATCAATGGAAAGCTTATTTATTCAGTGTTCAGATGGTGTATAAATCTCAGTTTTGAAAAATTGACCCTTGACTGGTTTTGTGCTCCAGGGTCACATATAGTCCTTCATCCACAGAGGTTACTTTTATCAAAGTAATACTTATGAATATTGTAATTCACAAGCCTGGTTTGTGTTTATGACAGAACAAGCGATTTATTCACTCTTAATCTGTATCTTATCTTACAAAATGCTGCTGTAAATACAAAATAATCCAAGTTAATAATAAACATAACCTGTGTTATGCTAATAATAAGCTATGCCTTTCAGCCTAAACTGACTGTAATCAATATTTATTGATTCTATTACAGTATAAATGATAAGATCGATATGTTGTACACCACACAGCAGTCTTAATATAATATACTTTATTAAATATGGGATCTCTATTGAAATTAATGTAACAGGTGACATGGTGACCTTTGGCCCAGAATCCTGTCGTCATTGGAGACACGCATGACCTCCGCCCCAGTTCCTGCATACAACCCCACCTGTCACATTCACATGACCAAACGCATGCCGCATGTGAGTACACATGTCTGCATGTGTCCAATAAGAGGTCAGCAGGTCACAGGAAGTTAATATAATACTAAAGAAATAATAGACTTACAACAAACACTGAACAAATACACATCAATCTTCATGGAATATTATTATTGTAATATTGTTGTTAGGACTAAACAGGTTTTGAAGGCTTCCATTAATCAGATTATTGACTAATGATGCTAATATAACTGTAACGGAGCCGATGAGACGAGAGGCATGCGGATCCATATGCAAGCTTTTATTTACAGAAAGGGTCAACACAGGCAAGAGTCGGACACCAGCAAACAGATATGTAGAGGGCAAGACAAAAAAGGAATCCAAAACAAGCAATAATCCAATCGAGGTGCAAACACAGTCCGAATCAGCAAGGCAAAGGGTAAATCCAAGACAGGCTATAGACTTCAGGGCAGGCAGAAATCAGACAGGACGAGATAACTGGCTAGGATCAAGACACGGGAAAACAGACTATGAACAAGGTTAGACTCATGAACTTGGAAGGGCTCCATAAAGTAGCTATCCCTAGGTGAGCGATAAATGCTGAACAATACTCGGTGTTGAATGGTGGTGTGAGACTGATTTATATAGTGTGTGTTACTGGTAGCAGCTGTGTGTGATTGGTTTCGGGTGAGCTTGTGATTAGTGCAATGGAGCATGGGAAATGTAGTCCAGGGTGATGTGTAACAGTCTGTGTGGTGTGAGAGTCAATATAAAGGGAGGGCGACCTCTGGTGGCAAGCAGACGGAAGTTCATGGACAGGATTGTGACAATAATATAATAAGTAATGAACAATTTTTTCAATATATAAAATGAAAAAAACAACAACATATGGGTCAAAGACAAAAAGAGGGTTTTAAGCATCAGAAAAATAAAAGTGTAATACTAATAATAATTATAATTAATAATAAATAATTTAGTTTTTTCCTCATATATTAGAATGTATCATGTTTAATTTTACGAAACTTCTACTTCAGCTTATATTGCAGGCAATCAACTGGCCACCAATTTCAAACACTGAGCTTGACCAGTAAAGTTAATCACAATTATTCACAACATCTATTTATTTTTTAAGAAATCTAACTATAAAAGTGTTTTTTGGCATTTCACTGAAAATCACCATGAAAAGGTTAAATTATCAAATATTTAAGAGCAATAACCTCACTTTTATTGCTGTCTTCCAGGTGCCATCTGATGATGTCACAGACTGCTGAATGACTATCAGTTTTTTATGATTTCAGAATGGCTTGAATGGATTTCAGAATGGGGGCCGGAGCCAGAGCCCCGGCCCCCATCATGTGCACCTTCTACAGAGGCACCATCGAGAGCATCCTGACCAGCTGCATCACTGTGTGGTATGGCGCCTGCAACGCGTCCTGCCGCAAGACACTTCAACGCATAGTGAGAGCAGCTGAGAAGATCGTTGGTGCCTCTCTCCCCTCCCTTCAGGACATCTACAACACCCGTCTCACCCGCAAAGCCCTCTGCATTGCAGGTGATCCCACCCACCCGACACACAGCTTCTTCAGTCTGCTGCCATCAGGGAGGAGACTGCGGAGTCTCCAGGCCAGGACCAGCAGACTGAAGGACAGCTTCATCCATCAAGCTGTCAGGAAGCTGAACTCCCTCCCGACCTTGCCCCCCCTCCCCTCTTTTGCCCCACACACCACTGAACTCTGATCCTCTGATGGACTCTCCCACTCCCCCCCTCCCAAATACACACACTCTGTCACTTCAATCAGTCGAAATAAGCTCTTTTGCACTACAAATCATTGTTTTTTGCACTACAATCATTATATCTGCACTGTTGTTTACTTTAATGGTTTGCACTCTATCTGCCATATGCCTTGTGCTTTATATATATATATATATATATTTTTTTTTTTACATTTTACCTTATTTGTATATTTGTATAGTTGTATTTTGTATTTAATCTGTACCTATCTGTATTTATGTTATCTGTATGCACCAAGGGTCTGAGAGTAACGCAATTTCAATTCTCTGTGTGTATGTGCTGTACATGTGGAAGAATTGACAATAAAGCAGACTTGACTTGACTTGTTACACTGAATGATCTCTGATAAACTGCATTTTCGGGGACAAAAGTCCCCTGGTTATTTAAATGCTTAAAAATAATCAATAAGACATAGTCCATTTAATATAACACAGTCAACACTTATTTGAAAATGCCACGGAAAAAATGTTTTTTTTAAACTTGGTATCTTATTTAACGATGTAATGTCAAAATCAAAGTCCGGACCATAACGCTGAATGACAATTTTACATTTTGGAACATTATTTCCCCCATATTTTGACTTTTTTATTTTTCCACAAAAGTTATTTGAAATATGAAAGTAAACACTTCACATATTTTTATGTATTTAAAATGATTTTTGTAAATTTAATTGGATGGGGACACCAAAATGTGATGTCTTGTCTTTGACCCATATATATATATATATATATGGGTCAAAGACAAGACATGTGCATATATAATATATATATATATATGTATGTGCTAAGTGTTTTACGGGGGTAAAGCTCTACAGTACATATTCTGTAGAAGAATATGAGAAACAGTAATTTACCGTGCTAGCCATAGTTTCCTGCTAAGTACCATAGTAACTTTTACTGTTGAAACTGTTTGTCCATATTTAGATTTTTGCATCATGTTTTGACCCAGTAGACAAAATCAGTGTACAGTAAACTATGCCAACTTGGCATTAAATTTAATTGTAAACAAAAACAAAATAAAGCAAATGACAAGAAGTCTCTTACACTGTTAAAAGTAAAAAAATATATATATTTTAATGATTTTACAGTCACCACATCCGTAAAACCTGTAGTATTTTGGATACTATAGTTGCCACTGGACCTGTATTACTAGTAATTGTATATTATTAATCATGTATTATGATTAAATAGGTATTATCACACCTGTACTGACTCACCTGAACTGTCAAAATTAGGTGAAAGTTCATTCATGCAGGTCACCTCGTTCAAACTCTATAATCTCACTCAAAGGCGGATATACATGTACAGTATAATTCAATAAAATATATATGTACACTAAGTACATATTTATGAATAAGTTTATACCTGTGCAGCGCCGCGTCAACAGGAATCTCGCGCTCGACATCCTTCTCAAAACTTCACTGGCAGCTCGAGCTCGGGCAGCCAACTTAGCGCCTTTAAATAAAACCATCTCATCTCACTTTTAATGTATATAATAAACTTGCATATCTTTTTATATATGTATGCATGTGTATTAACGTTAACAAAATGCCACTTTTTATTATATAAAGTAAGCTTTTTTCCGCTCAGGCAGTGATTCGGGTTGCCAGGGGCGCGGGGTCCTGCGGTTCGTGCACTGCTGTAGTCATTAGACAGACGCGAGACACCAAACATCACACTCGCTCAACATTCACATCAATAACAGGTACAAATATGATTTATGCGTTTATTTTAGAGCACACACTGTGTTTATAGGATGAATTCTGATGAATATCCTAAACAGTGTTATTCGACATGCGGAAGAATGAACCCGTCTGCTCGTTCTAGTGTGTTAAAGTGTTATTTTTATGTCTCATATCATGATCGGTGTTGTTTTATAATGATGTCATGATCGCAAGTTGCTGCTTAAATGTTTATAATGCCTTTATATATTTGTCCTTGAAGTAGGTGAAGGGTCACACACACACACACACACACACACACACACACACACACACACACAGACAGACACACACACACACACACACACACACAGACAGACAGACAGACAGACACACACACACACACACAGACAGACAGACACACACACGCACACACAGACAGACACACAGACACAGACACAGACACACACACACACACACACACACACACAGACAGACAGACAGACAGACAGACAGTCTGGTCAGCTATCCTTGTGGGGACTCTCCATAGGCGTAATGGTTTTTATACTGTACATACCATATATTCTATTGCCCTACACCTAAACCTACCCCTTACAGGAAACTTTCTGCATTTTTAGATTTTCAAAAAACTTCATTCTGTATGATTTATAAGCTTTTGTACCTGTGGGGACCACAACTTAGGTCCCCACCGTGACACGAGTCCCCATGAGTCTGTGTGTAGTCAGGTTTAAGTCCCCACCAGGATATATAAACCAGTACACACATACACAGTCTGGTCAGCTATCCTTGTGGGGACTCTCTTCTTCTTCTTCTTCTTGGCTTTTAACGGCAGCTGACAACCAGCGTAATTGTGGGGACTCTCCATAGGCGTAATGGTTTTTATACTGTACAAACTGTGTTTTCTATTGCCTTATACCAACCCTACACCTAAACCTACCCCTTACAGGAAACTTTCTGCATTTTTAATTTCTCAAAAAAACTTATTCTGTATGATTTATAAGCTTTTGTACCCGTGGGGACCTCAATTTAGGTCCCCATGAGTCTGTGTGTATTCAGGTTTAAGTCCCCACCAGGATATATAAACACACACACACACACACACACACACACACACACACACACCAGATCAGTGTCAGACATACCTATGCTAATGTATTATCATTACTGTCACATACTTAACATATTAATGTCAAATATGGATAGCAGTTCGATAGCATTTGAAAACTTTAGCAACGCCTTTAAAATGTTTGAATGCCGTGGCATTGATGCAGAATATCGAAGCAAGTGTCAGTTATTTCAAAGAAATATTGAGGGTTTTAAATGATACAACAGTAGATATGATTGTGAAGACGAAGACAATCAGTATTGTGTGACTGTTTGTTTGTGGTAAGTGGAGCATGTTGATCGTTAATGTGATGAAATACACATGTGCTTTCTATGCAAAGACACCTTCATACATCCACTGAAAATCACCAAAACACCAGCTGATTCAGAGACTTTGAGCAGCATTTGAGTGCAAATAGCACTTCGTTTTGATACACATTATACGATTATAAACATTTTAAAACGGTTTATAATCGTATAATACTGTCCTGCGCATTTTATTTTATTACCTATATTTATATAGAATTTTCTTTGTGTTTGTATTCTATAATAATTGCACTGTCCATGGAGCGGACCTGACTTGAACCTGACTGCTGGTTATATATTCTCTATATAACCGTGTATGTGACGAATAAAAACCTTGAATCTTATTCGTCAATTGGAAGATGATTCAGTGATGTGTAATTGTTTTAAGTGGTCTTAGTTTGTTTTTGTTTTGTAAATTTGTGATGAAACTGATTGTATTGCTGCTCATTTTGTCCAGGAGACTCCTGTGAAAGAGATTTTTAATCTCAGAGAGGCTATCCTGGTTAAATAAATAATCAAATTTGTAACATATTTAACAGTTTTGAAGGCCATGTACATGATATGAATATCTCATACACTCCAGGTCAGAGTCAAATATAAATATATTTTATTATACAACAATTACATCACTGTGTGTTAACAGTATGTTCAGTAGGATATGCTTAACTAATTTCTGCCAAGTTTGTTATTAATATATATTTTTTTTTTATGAGAACTAAAATAATTAAACTTTATTCCTTTAGCTGTTACAAATATTAAATAGTAGCATGTCAAAAAACAAATGATGAGACCTATTTATTTTTGTACCAATTCATTTTTCACGTAGGGCCTCGTAAGTTTGGACAGCTTTTTCCCCTTAATAAATGAAATCATCATTTAAAAACTGCATTTTGTATTTACTTGCATTATCTATGTGTAATATTAAAATTAGTTTGATGATCTGAATCTTTTAAGTGTGACAAATATGCAAAAAATAAAAAAAAAACAGTCACCACTGTATATATATATATATATAGAGAGAGAGAGAGAGAGAGCAAGCATAATTGTCTAATAAAGAGACTATTGTCATTATGGGATTATGAGTGCACCTGCTTTGTTAGACTGAAATAATGGGTAGTTTTGAATAATCATTCACACTTTTGGATTAACTCTTCCAGATAATCAAAGATGGCGTCTATGTTGTTGACTTCACTGAGGAGCAGCCCTTTGACATCTGTGCAGGCTGCTCAGTTCGGTAAGGCATCCCGGGTCTCAGCAGAGCTAAATAACACTTCACGTTATGCAATGTGCACTAAACATTTAAAGTAATTATCAATAATTAGAGCTGTATGAGTAACTGCGTTCTCTTTCTCTCCAGCTGCTCGTTCTCTCAGCACATCTGTTCATCTGCAAGCTCAAGGTAACATTTCAGGTGTAATGCTTACCAATAATCAGTCCAGTTACGATCTATTTTGCTATATTCTGCAAAGGTCCTCACACTAAATAAAAGAAATACAAAATTGTATGTTGATTTAGAGTATAAAAAAATTCACATTCCATTTTCACAATACAACTGTAAATATTTTTGTTGATCTTTTTCTTTCTGTCGTGTTTTCTAATCACACAGCAAAGAGCAAAAAGTCTCTAGCCACACCAGGAGTGAAGAACATCGTTCTAGTTGATGGCGTCCGAACTCCTTTCCTCCAGTCTGGCACCATGTAAGTGAGAATGTGTTTTGGTTCAGATGAGCATGAAGTCAGAGATGTGGCCTGACAAGTTGCACACATTACTTACTGTATGTGAAATTCACATCATACTTTGTGAATTGAAATAAAAACGTTTAAATCGTTTAAATAAAACACTAGTTTGTAAGGTGCAGAAAGGAATAGAATTAAATGAATAGTTCACCCAAAAATGAAAATATCCTGAAAATTTACTCTCAGGCCATCTAAGATGTAGACGAGTTTGTTTCTTCATCAGATTTACCTTGCTGAAATCATTCTTTGTGTCTTTGCTCTCTCTGTCTTTGTTATTAGATACGCTAATTTGATGCCCCACGATCTGGCGAGAGCTGCATTACAGTATGTCACCACACTCACACACATACATATAAAGATTCACTCATCACTATAAGGTTCAGGACTAACTGTCTGGCCGTTTTTTTTTTTTCTTTTTCCCAGAGGTCTGCTGAACAGAACCGGTCTCCCTAAAGATGCTGTTGATTATATCGTCTATGGAACTGTTATTCAGGAAGTGAAGACCAGTAATGTGGCCAGAGAGGTCAGTCTGTCCTCTGTCTAGTCTGTGATCATTTCTAAAATAGAATTTGGATATTGAAGCTATTTTTAGTTACTGGCTGGTGAGTTTGATCAAAGTTGGAGCTAAACTCAGCAGGAAAGTGGACCTTGAGGGCCAGAGTTGAGAAGCCCTGTCCACAGAGCATCACTGCAGTGACAGTGTTTGTTTATGAATTGGGTACAGCACATACTATGCATTCAAACAAAAAGCAAACTCATTCAGAGCATAAATTAAAAAAATTTAAATAAAAGGATTAAATATGTAAATATTTAAAAAGCTACTTTACTATTCCTGTAACTTTTTTTCTGTTCTAATGATGTTTTAGTGGCCATGAAAAATTATTTAGCTTTTTATATGTGTGTGTGTATGCATCAAACCCATGACCATATTTAATTACATAAATGATGTGCATTATTTCGTATAGGATATATATTTATTTTATTTTTTATAAATATATATTTTATTTTTCCTGAGTAATTTTATGTTTGTGACAAACTATTACTACAAGCTATTATAGTTTTTATAAATATTTGTAATTGGTTTTTATTTTTATATTTTCCAGTTTTCATTTTAATTTGAGTAAAATTTGAGTAATTTTTTGTGTTTTTGTTATTTTTATTAGTTTTTTAAAATTATTGTAGTTTTTATTTTAGATTGTTATTTTAGTGCATACAATTAAATTAAATGGAAATAAATTAATAAAAAGAAGAAAAAAGTTATATATATATATATATATTATTTGATTTCAGTTAACTTTTATTTCAAGTAACTAAATTTTTAAAAATTGTTTTAGTTTAGTTAACTATAATAACTCTGGTCCCATCATCAGCGAAAGACTATTTCTTAGAAACGTTACATTTGCTGCTTGGTTTCTGATCATAAAATTAGTTTGGATGTTCATTTAGAAAAAATTATTTTGAATGTTTTCTTGTAGGCGGCTCTTGGTGCTGGATTCTCAGATAAGACTCCTGCTCACACAGTGACTATGGCGTGTATTTCCTCCAACCAAGCGATGACCACAGGTACTGACACACCTTTTGGTGACGGTAGATTGTAATTGAATTAAAACTGAACCTGAAGGCAGGTTTCAGAAGATTGTTAAATGGACTGAACTATTGATTGTTAATTTGTTTTCTAGCTGTCGGTTTGATCGCTGCCGGTCAGTGTGATGCCGTCGTCGCCGGTGGAGTCGAGTTTATGTCTGACGTTCCCATTCGTCACAGCCGCAAGATGAGGAAGACGATGCTGTCACTCAACAAAGCAAAAACCCTCGGGGCTCGACTCTCTCTGCTGGGCTCCATCCGCCTTTCTCACCTCGCACCTGAGGTACTACATCACCCATAATACACCTCACATATCACCCCCAGCACACCTCAGTTTGAATGTCTAGGTACCCAAATCACAGAATACAAATTCCCCATAGTGTATTTGTCACTCCAAATTACATTATTAAAGCCATCTTTGTGCAAAGGGACCCACGTCATATTTAGAAAACAGAATATTTTGGAGAAATAGAGAACACCCTGCCGAGGTATGCAACATCATATCAATTATGCATTTTGTTTCTACATTGTAAAAATAATAATAATAAATCTACTTTCAAATTTGTATTATATTATTAATATTTTATTATTACACAGATATTTTACATGTTTTTAGATAATAACTATATTGTTGTTATTTATTATTATTATTACTATTATTTACAAAGATAATTAGCAAACAGCTGGAAATTATACATGAGACATCTATAACATCTAATAGTTATAGCTATAAAAAGCATAAACACTTTATATATCAGCATATTTATATATATATATATATAAAATACAAATATAAAAATAGCTGGAAATTATACTGGAAGCAACCATACATTTTAAACGGCTATAAATTTATAAACATTTTTGCTGGAAAATCTGACATACAGTATATGACACAACATTACTGATTTTTTGTCATTCTCAACCCATTCTTACTGCTATCAAGACGAATGTCTGATCAGATATTATAGCCCTTTATTACATCTGATTTATAAAATGTCATATATCACTAGAACATCTATATTTCAGTGTTTTAGTCTGTCTAAATACAGTCTGTAAGGTATTGTTGGGTTCACTTAATTTAAAGCTCTTAAATGTCTCTCTGCACGTGTGTGTAGCTGCCAGCTGTGGCCGAGTTCTCCACGGCCGAGACAATGGGTCACTCCGCGGACCGTCTGGCGGCTGCATTCGGTGTGTCGCGTTTAGAGCAGGATGAATTTGCTCTGCGATCTCACATGCTAGCAAAGAAAGCTCAAGACAGCGGGCTGCTCAGTGATGTCATCAGCTTTAAAGTGCCAGGTGAACAATTAACACAACTACAGCAGCACTTGCCACAACATTTCAGCCTCTGCCAGAAAGACGATTCAGACCATTTTTCTTTATCTTTATTTTTATATCTTACAATTTGGAATTTCATCTCAAAATTGTGATTTTATTTCTCGAAATTCAGATTTTATTTTTTTCAGAATTGTGATTTTATAGCTAACATTAATAGTTTAGAGTTTATATTTCACAATTCGGACTTTTTTGACTGAAAAAAGCAGATTTGTGGGGAAAAAGGCAGAATACTTTTTTTTTTTTTTTAAACATGTTAACTTTTTTCTCTGCCATGGAAACGAAAAAAATATATATAATAATAATTTAAAAAATATATATATGTGTGTGTGTGTGTGTGTGTGTATAATTGCGACTTATCATCTCACAATTCAGATTTTATTTTTTTTTCTGAAAAAAGGCAGAATTTCCTTCTCACAATTCTAAGTTTAGATTGCATAATTCTGTTTTCATAAAAAATAAAATTATTGGGACCATTCTTATCAGAATGGCGAGTTTATGTCTCACAATTTTGAGTTTGTATCTCGCAATTCTGACTTTTCTGACTGAACATCATATCAATTATGCATTTTGTTTCTACATTGTAAAAATAATAATAATAAATCTACTTTCAAATTTGTATTATATTATTAATATTTTATTATTACACAGATATTTTACATGTTTTTAGATAATAACTATATTGTTGTTATTTATTATTATTATTACTATTATTTACAAAGATAATTAGCAAACAGCTGGAAATTATACATGAGACATCTATAACATCTAATAGTTATAGCTATAAAAAGCATAAACACTTTATATATCAGCATATTTATATATATATATATATAAAATACAAATATAAAAATAGCTGGAAATTATACTGGAAGCAACCATACATTTTAAACGGCTATAAATTTATAAACATTTTTGCTGGAAAATCTGACATACAGTATATGACACAACATTACTGATTTTTTGTCATTCTCAACCCATTCTTACTGCTATCAAGACGAATGTCTGATCAGATATTATAGCCCTTTATTACATCTGATTTATAAAATGTCATATATCACTAGAACATCTATATTTCAGTGTTTTAGTCTGTCTAAATACAGTCTGTAAGGTATTGTTGGGTTCACTTAATTTAAAGCTCTTAAATGTCTCTCTGCACGTGTGTGTAGCTGCCAGCTGTGGCCGAGTTCTCCACGGCCGAGACAATGGGTCACTCCGCGGACCGTCTGGCGGCTGCATTCGGTGTGTCGCGTTTAGAGCAGGATGAATTTGCTCTGCGATCTCACATGCTAGCAAAGAAAGCTCAAGACAGCGGGCTGCTCAGTGATGTCATCAGCTTTAAAGTGCCAGGTGAACAATTAACACAACTACAGCAGCACTTGCCACAACATTTCAGCCTCTGCCAGAAAGACGATTCAGACCATTTTTCTTTATCTTTATTTTTATATCTTACAATTTGGAATTTCATCTCAAAATTGTGATTTTATTTCTCGAAATTCAGATTTTATTTTTTTCAGAATTGTGATTTTATAGCTAACATTAATAGTTTAGAGTTTATATTTCACAATTCGGACTTTTTTGACTGAAAAAAGCAGATTTGTGGGGAAAAAGGCAGAATACTTTTTTTTTTTTTTTTAAACATGTTAACTTTTTTCTCTGCCATGGAAACGAAAAAAATATATATAATAATAATTTAAAAAAAATATATATGTGTGTGTGTGTGTGTGTGTGTGTGTGTGTGTATAATTGCGACTTATCATCTCACAATTCAGATTTTATTTTTTTTTCTGAAAAAAGGCAGAATTTCCTTCTCACAATTCTAAGTTTAGATTGCATAATTCTGTTTTCATAAAAAATAAAATTATTGGGACCATTCTTATCAGAATGGCGAGTTTATGTCTCACAATTTTGAGTTTGTATCTCGCAATTCTGACTTTTCTGACTGAAAGAAAGGCAGAATTGTGAGATATAAACTTGAAATTGTGAGGGGGGGAAAAGTCAGAATTGTGAGAGTTTAATAACCTTAGAATTTAATAACCTTTTTTCCTTTTTATCCCATGGTGGAAACAAGTTTCCATACTTGTTAGTTATTTTTATTAATTCTGCTTGCAGGCAATTTATGGAAGCGCAGTAAGCATATGAAATGAGACTTATTTTATTAACACTTCTGAGGACACTTTCACACCCAAGTCTGTTTGGACCAAGCGACAGTATAAGTTTGCATTTTGTCAAGCGTAACACTTTGATTTTTGAGCAGTTCAGATTGTTGTTTAAATGTTGTGAGGATGTGTTTGTCACAGGGAAGGATATTGTGTCTAAAGACAATGGGATCCGTCCTTCCACCATGGAACAAATGGCCAAACTGAAACCCGCCTTCATCAAGCCTCACGGCACAGTGACGGCCGCAAACTCCTCCTTCCTGGTCAGTTCATCTGAGTTTCTGGTTTAATCCAACTTGCTTTTACCAGCCCTTTAATTTAAGGGATATCTGTCAGATTTGTCATGAGCTCTTTCCCTTTGTGTGTGTGTTTGTTCACTCAGACTGATGGAGCGTCTGCAGTTTTGATCATGTCAGAGGAGAAAGCTCTTGCGATGGGTTACAAGCCTAAAGCGTATCTCAGGTACAAAACAAAAATAATGCCTTACATAAAAAAACTACCAGACGCAGCATCTCACTGACAACATCATCTGTGTTTTCCTAAACAATTTAGCTGATCTGTCAAAATTTACCCACTAATCAAATGTATTTATTGAGTTTAAACTGCAAAAATGGCTCAGAAATACTATCTGAAAACCAAATATGTGTTCAGAAACGTGTGTGAAAGTGTATAATTGTAACGTCAGTGTTTATTCTTTTAAGGGAAATCAAATTGTTGAAATTGTTATAGGATAAAATATTTTAACATTGAAAAGAGATGCAATTTACTTTTAAGTAAATGTAATTGTTGAATAATTTGAAATGATAGTGAAGTCTTTCCATTTTCCTGTTAAACAAGCTCAGTTTCCTGCAGCTGTAGGTGTCATGGGTTTATAGTGTCCCGACTCACCATTTATAAAGCATTGATTTATTATTGCTAAAGGTGACAACAACAAAAAACGCCTATATATTTGCTGAATGAAATCCAATACTTGTTTCTTATTAATTTTGGGAGTTCTAATTTCCAAAAATGGGGGCTGTTTTGCTGGAGCATGTCACACTTTCACATAAAATATGATGCATTTCATAGCATTTTTGCCTTCAACAACCATTTGTAAGGTGAAGAAGTCTTGTATTAACCCTTAATCACCAGAAAAACATGATTCCTGTCTTCCTCTGAATCTGTATGAATGATTCTGAAGACATTATTTTATGCTTATCCTGATTTTTAAGGATATATATAATTATAGGCAGCGACTGAAGAAAATGCATGGCCCAGATGTTGTCTGCTACATCTTTGGGTGTTTTACTACATCCAAACAGAAACAGAAAATTGCAGATTTTGTGGGGGAAAAGAGCTCATTTATTTATAAATGTGTTTATGTGAAGTTACTTGACATTAAATGGAGTATTTGAACATATTTTCCACTTCTTTGCAGATTGTAAGTTACATTAAACATTTTGAATAATTTTAAATTGAAAAGTGTTTATTTGAGTTTTTAATTTAATGCAATCATTTTGAAAAGCATTTGACTGCTCTTGTTATTTTGATGAGTGATCAATATATCATTTGAAAAGAAAAACATTTATTGATATTTTTGAACTCTGCTTTATAAAATTGGGCAATATTTTTGGAAATGAGCAGAATTTTTTTTTCACGATGTAAGGCTGTGAAATAATTGGTTGAAAATCTTGCTTCTGTCTATTGATGAGCCATAGCAATGTTGATGATATCGATGATAATGAAAGCTCATGTACACTGTTTCTCTGTTTTCTCAGGTTGGTGCTCCTCCGATGGAGAAGTTTAACTCATGGGGAGGTTCTCTGTCTCTTGGACATCCGTTTGCGGCCACCGGCTGTAGACTGGTGACCACCGTCGCCCACAGACTGCAGAAGGAGGGTGGTCAGTACGGTTTGGTGGCAGCGTGTGCCGCTGGAGGACAGGTGTGTGACTGTACAAAACCAACAAAGCACTTGCACACGTGGAAATATCCTCATAACCCTCTCTTGTATGTGTGTTGCAGGGTCATGCTATGGTGATCGAAGCTTATCCTCAGTAACCTTCGTACTTCCACAGACTGTAACACATTGCACACGCACACAAATGGATTCTGTAAATACTAACGTGCCGTAATGCCTTGAAATGCTCATTATCTATTCATTATCTGGAGGTTCTTGGTTTTGAAATGATGCTTGGGACATGGATGTAAATGTTAACGTAGCTTTACTTGAGAAGGTGTTAAAGGAACACTCCACTATTTTTTTAAAAAACCCAGGAGGGCTTGATTCATGATTCTCCATAGTGCCCTTGAGCAAGATGCTAAACCTCAGGATACTCCAAGGGGCTTTGAGAGATAATAAATATACTAGATGTATATTCTAGTAAATCATCAACTAAACAAAGCATAATTACAAAAACTAGGTTTTAATGAAGAAAATATGAGTTGGATTTGCCATACAAAACTCACCATTTATAAAGCATTGATTTATTATTGCTAAAGGTGACAACAACAAAAAACGCCTATATATTTGCTGAATGAAATCCAATACTTGTTTCTTACTAATTACAGACATCATTTCTTCAGCACACAGCGGCTCATGCTGCTGTTGATATTATGTCTGTGTTTTTACCTTCAGAGATTTTGTGTACGTGTCTCAAGACCCAAAAGACCAGCTGCTTCTCGGGTGAGTTCCTGCCTCCTTTATTCTCTCTTTCTCTTTCAGGCCTGTGAGGTTTTGTGCTGTGGGTTTTGTTATTGCTGTGGGTTTGTTGTGTTGTGGCGTGTGAGTTTCTGACTGACATTCATATAGCAAAAAATGACTCTTTGGTTTAGATTTATTTTCTGTTCTCTTTTTACATGCTACAGCTTCTTTATCTCCTTTGATATAAAGATAGAGATTCTTAATAGAGACAGACTAATAATCAGTTAAGTGAGTATGTTGTACCAATATTGACACTGTTATACTTTTAATTCTCCTTTGGTTCTTGCGCATTATAGATCATTGAATCTGATTAGACCGTTAGCATCTCTCTCAAAAATTTCAAAAAGTTTCGATATTTTTCCTATTTAAAACTTGACTCTTCTGTAGTTACATCGTGTACTAAGACCGACGGAAAATGAAAAGTTGCGATTTTCTAGGCCGATATGGCTAGGAACTATACTTTCATTCCGGCGTAATAATCAAGGAACTTTGCTGCCGTACCATGGGTGCAGCAGGCGCAATGATATTACGCAGCGCCTGAAAATAGTCCCCAGCACGCTCCCTGTGCAAGCGTGTGGTAACGTTGGTTATGTTGACGGAAGTTAGCCTATTTTCAGGCGCTGCGTAATATGACTCTTCTGTAGTCAGAAGACTTCTGTAGACTCTTCTACTATACTCTCATTCCGGCGTAATAATCAAGGAACTTTGCTGCCGTACCATGTGTGCAGCAGGCGCAATGATATTACGCAGCGCCTGAAAATAGTCCCCAGCACGCTCCCTGTGCAAGCAGGTGGTCATGTTGGTTATGTTGACAAAAGTAAGCCTATTTTCAGGCGCTGCGTAATATCATTGCGCCTGCTGCACCCATGGTACGGCAGCAAAGTTCCTTGATTATTACGCCGGAATGAAAGTATAGTTCCTAGCCATATCGGCCTAGAAAATCGCAACTTTTCATTTTCCGTCGGTCTTAGTACACGATGTAACTACAGAAGAGTCAAGTTTTAAATAGGAAAAATATCGAAACTCTTTGGTCATTTTTGAGCGAGATGCTAACGGTCTAATCAGATTCAATGATCTATGCTAAGCTACAGCTAAAAGTGCTACCGCCAGACCCGGAGATCGGCTGAATGGATTCGAAAACGGTAAAACTCAACTGTTTAGCTCTAGAGGAGTTGGAAAATGAGCCTATTTTCAAAAATAGTGGAGTGTTCCTTTAAGGAAAAGATCAGAAGATGCTCTGCAAGTTAAATATATTTGGTCTGCTAAATATAGCACTTAAAACAGGCCAGATAGATTCTTACACATATTGGAGAAGGGTACAATTGACTTTTTTTTATTTTGAAATCTTTAGTTCTAGATTTTTTTGTCCCAATTCTAAGCATTCTAATCTCCAGATAATGCTTCATTTTATCTGTGAAGTTTAACAGCTGGATCTCCTCTCATTGATTTTGTGTCTTACAGCAATATTAGCTGTTGTTTAGTTCTTAAGGATTGGATTGTAAGATTGACTGCTTCTGTATTAACCATAAAGACAAAGGTAATGCACGTACACATACATGTGCCTCAGATTCAAGCAGGAGAACCTCTGGAGAACTCTGTGATCGCCTTCTCCGTTTTCTAGCCGTTTGTACAAATAAACATGATTTGAAATCGCCAGTTATGCTCACGTCTTTCTATGAAATGCCTTTTGTCATACATTGTGTTCCTCGGTAATAATTTATGGTATAATTCCACAAAATCTGAGCTTTTTCCATTTTGAATAAGTGATTTTTTTTTTAAAAATAAATAATAAGTCAGTTTATTAAAAATTGTATCTTTTTATTTATTTATTTATTTTTTGGTAAAGTCTTTTTTAGTACAATTTAAAAAATTTTATTATACCCTTGTAATATAGCTATTTACATATATGAACTTTATATGCTGCTAAACAGCTCTGTATTTTGTATTTTTAGTTCTATTTTTGAGGCACTTTTTCTACATGAATATAAAATAATACATTTGATTTTTTAGTAGTAATGTTATTGTAATGAAACAAGAGGTAATAAGGTAGCCCTCAGTCATAAGCAGAATAAAAGGCGCTCCAGCGACGATTGCCTCATATCACGCGCAGCGTTTCGTCACGTGCAGCGCAAGTTTTGCGCACATTCATAAGCGGAGCGCTGTTTACCGAGTGTGTAATTGTATTCATATGAAGCACCCACAGGATGATCCTGCTCCGCCGAGAATCCCTTGGTGTGTAAATAGCAGCGTTTCAACTCCTCAGAAGATGAACTACAAATATCTCCGTTGGACTGAAGCGCAACGGCGTCACGATCCCATGTGAAGGCGACACGGTGCCGTTTCATCCCCCCTTCACGACGCAAGCTGTTTCCCCTCAAATTGCTCGTTTGCCATCATTTCACATTGCGTAAAATGTCGGCATCATTAAATTATTTTTAAACGAATTAATTCCAATATTCTTCCAAACGAGCGTCACGCCTCTAGCCTACTTCTATATTTGCGTATTAATGTTGTTATTTGTGCAGAAAAGTTTTTGGGAGCGCTTCAGAGAGTGAGGTGGAGAAAAAAAAATATGTTTTTATCCAGATGCAAAACGGAGTAAAATGTAAATAGCGGTTGCGTGTCGTTTTTTTTTTTGTTTTAACCTTCAAACGTCGTGAAGCCGCGAGACGGGCGCCGCAGCGTGCGCTTTGATCAGCCGCGCGCCTTTTATGCAGTTTGACTTCAGTATGCGCGCGGTGCTGTCGGTACAAATCTGCCTCACGCTCCTCACCGCGTTAAACG
Source organism: Sinocyclocheilus grahami (assembly GCF_001515645.1). NCBI lineage: Eukaryota > Metazoa > Chordata > Actinopteri > Cypriniformes > Cyprinidae > Sinocyclocheilus > Sinocyclocheilus grahami. The sequence continues at coordinate 99,556 of NW_015505576.1, forward strand.
GAGAGATGGAGGTGAGAGAGAGAGAGAGACAGGTGGAGGGAGACACTTTAATCTCGTGCTTCTGCTCGCGCTCGCACCTGCAGAGGAGCGCGTGCGGCCCCCGCGCCCGGTTACCGGTTACCGGCTGCCGCTGCGAGGCCAAAACAACAAACACAGGCTGTGAAGAAAATGTAACATTTAAAAAGCCTCCCGCTCAGGCTCTTGGGAACCGAAGGTAATCGTTTATATAGGATAAATCTGTATTCTAAACTCTCCCGTTAGTAAACTGGCAGAGAATATAAAGAGAATTGTTAAGCGCAGATGTTGATTTTGTAGTCTAATCATATTTAGTTTGCATTTGTTTTGGGAGGGTTTCAACAATAAGTACCATAGTTTTCTGTCAAGTAACTTGGAGTCGACTACGATGTAAACAAACACCAACTCAACTCAATTTTTATTTGAAAAAACTTTTAAAATCTTTCAAATGGACCAAAGTGCTGTCCATGAGTAAACATAATACTAAAATACATGCAAACATAAAATAACACCAAGGCATAACATCAAGAAAAACATGCAGCCAATCAGTTCTCCGAGACCTAATTAAACGCAGAAAGCTTGATCAAATAAGTAGGTCTTCAAGTCATTTTTAAAAATCTCCATGCTAGCCGAGGATTTTATAGAAAATGGTAACACCAAGATACATGAAAGTATAAAACAGTAATTATATATATATATATTCACAGCCTGGCTACAGTGTGTGAATTATTCAGAAAAGTAATTTTAAGTGTTTTTTTCCCCAGTCATTCCTTGAGGTTTGTCTCAGGCAACCCAATGAGCCTTTTGGCGCTTCTAGTACAATTATTTTTAAGTTTTTATGACATTGTGAAAGTTGTTGCTAGTTCTAACAGAAATACTTCACTTCATTTATTGTTGTTATTATAACCTGCTGATAACCTCCTATAATGTTATTATAACCTACTATAATAACCTGTTATTATAACCTAACTCTTTCTGCAAGATTTTTAAAGTTATTTTTTTGTTTTTGTTTTTAGCACACACTTGATTTTAATATAACTTTTGTGGTTACTGAAACATTTGAAAATTATGTGTGTGTATATATATATATATATATAGCCTATATGGTATATATATATGCTATTTATGTGTATTGTTTGCAAAAAGATGTTTAGTTTTAACACCCACCAACTTGTTTTGACTTTCTTTGCAGGGATTTGAGTCTTAAATGGACGGATCTTTTGTTTAACAAGATCAGTTAGTGTGTACTCAGATCAGTTTGTTATCCTAATCAGTTTTTTATTACACTTAAATGAGGATAGGAATCCAAGATCAGCACTTTCTTTCACACTCAACTCGCTCAATTGGTTTATTTGTATCTTCCCAGACTATTAGTATAAGATCAGCTCCTTATTGTCAACATAATTATTATAACTAGGCAGGGGGGGGTTTGTTTAGAAGCAATGTTTGGATTTGGATTTTCTGGTCAAATCTGCACCGAAACTGCAACAAATTTCCTCAGATTCAGTTTACTGTTCAGATTTCACCTGTAAGCTTCACTAGGCTCAACCTGGATACTGATGAACTTCCTATAGTCGTTAAAAATCTATTTTTGCTGTTTCTGACAGCATTTACAGTACTATTATCATATTAATATTGTTTATACCAATTTACAAAATCTGTGACATGTACTGCGTCTCATGCAGATTTATTTGCAGTCAATGTGCATTTTATCCAGAAGTAGTCGGTTTCTATGTTTGACATACCACGGTGTTTTGCGCATTGTTTCGTTTTGCTCTTACTTTGGAACTTCCTGTCTTTGGCATGTTTGCCTTAAACACCCCAGAGAGGGAATAAACGATTTTTTTCCCCGACTCTAATTTGTGAATAGCATCGATCGCGGCTGGCAGGAGATATGCCGGTGGATTCATACAGAGCGAAGGATTTATTTCATTTTTAACAGGGCGCTGACACAATTCTCATTACCGGACAAAAATCATTAGCAGCTCCACAGCTACATTCAGACAAATCGAGTAACTGTTAATTTTTGCCATGGGATCCGTGTGTCTGTGTGAGAGAGAGCGAGAGAGAGAGAAAGTGAAAAGGGGGAGTTGGATCTGGTGTGAAAAAAAATATAATAAATTAAAATGGACGACATGAATTGAGCGCCGAATGTCAAACACTGTCAACAAGATGGCTCTCTGTCACGGGGAGAATTTGAGACATTAACAGCTTCTGTCATTCTGCTGACAAAATGGTAGCAGAGATTTCCCAGGGTGCCGAGATGACTGCTGGCGTTTGTCAACAAGCCGCTGTCAGCGCGGAGAGAGAGAAAGAGCGAGCGGGAGAGAGAAGGCATACACAGTGTCACTGACAGCTTCCACACCAACATCCCATGAGTCCTAGCCACCCAGAAAGAGTGCGAGGGGAGAAAGACAAGAACGGATGGAGGAGGAGAAGAGGGAGAGATAGATGGATGGATGGATAGAAGGAGGGGTGCAGGTCTCTGGTCCACCTTTCATATAAAATTGCAGGAGGAAAATGAGCTGTCACTCCAATTCCCAGGATGCTTTGCTGTTTAGCATAAGTGCGCTGTGTGGGCTGCTGTCGGACAGACTGACTCAGAGAGATAATTAACTAAAGCTGCAGTTTTCCTCCTCTCCTCTCCCTCCCTCCGCCAGACGCCTTCTCCAGCACTCATCTGCATTTTTGCCAGAGGCGAGCGGTTAGCACAGGAGCCGGGTGGAGAGAGGGTAAGAAGCCAATTAGTCAGGTGGATGGATGAATGATTGACAGCAGGCTGCTACCTGAGTCCCACTCTACATTAATGCCGCTGTGCTCGGCTCGGCCTCAAACACACTCCCGTTCCTGTGCATGTGCAGGCCCGAGATCGTCCTGCGCCGCCGTGGCTTTGTGCACTTCCCATCTTGTCTGTCTTACTCTCACTGAAACCCTTTGTGGCGAGTCCGAGTCTTCTTTTGTACCTTCCCCTCTCTCCTCCGCCCTCGATGGAGAGCGAAACGGCGTCGTGGCTACTTTAAGCATTTCCCCGAATCTGTTTGTAGGCATCGTTTAGGATGCCAAGGGCCGTATAACAATCACGTGTGTGTGTGTATGGTTTGCGCCTGTGATCTCATGACCGATTCAACACAATGAGATGTCTCTCAACAATATGAACTCTTAAATAATAATTCTTATTCTTTAATAGGTCAGATGTACTCTTTTGGTCTGAATTCACGTCGAGATTGAATCCTGGTGCGAGCGTAAACTTTCACTGAACCGCAGACGTCCTGCGGAGTTCGGTGAGATATGATAAATCATATTGTGTCTATGGCTCTACCCTTTCCAGAGATCATTTCAGCCACATCTGTGTCAGACGACTTCAGTCTGGTTAGAATGAAAATAAAAGATCTGTATAGGCTCTTATAAAAAAGGTACAAAATCTAGTATATTTAAGTACTAATATGTACACTTTAAGTAATACTGTGTACCTTGAAGATACTTATATACACCCTGTAGTGGTAAAAAAAAAAAAAAAAAAAGGTACCACCCCAGTGACAGCTTTTGTACCTTTTGTGTGTAGGAACTGGCACAAATGAAAACAACAGTCCATGTAATAGGTTGTGCTGTCTTAAGGCCCTATGCCACGTCTTATTTTTGGCTTTTTAAATAGCTGCATTTACATGCAACCATATGATCTGTTAATCGGATTAATTAGTAATCAGATTAATGACTCATTCGGATTGAAAAGCCTTCATGTAAACGATCCAACTGAGCTCGATCCAAGTTAAATTTCAATCGGATTTAAAGGGGCAGTGTAGACCTGAAATAATCCAATCAATAAGAAAGGGGAAAAAAGCATGTAAATGCTTGAATCTGACTATTTTCTCAATCGGATTAAAAAAAAACCTTGCACACATGCACAGTAATGTGTATGTTTATATGCAATTTACATCTTACGAACATGTGTATGTTCATTTACTTCTTACATAAAACGAGCTGGTTGGCAGAGGAGATTAAATATTTATAAAAAATTTGCTAAAAAAGCTCTTCTGACATATGTGACAGTTTTCCTTAAAGATATGTCATCCGGTGACATTATTACGGTGGCTTTCTCCAGTACTGAACACGGCGACAAGGCGCTGCACATGCGCTGAGTTTTGTTCAGAATGCATGTAATGCCCATGTAAACGAATATTTGAAACGGATTGCAAAGTTTAGGGTTCATATAAACAGAACTTTCAGAATCTGAAATTTAGATTGGATTCATTCATGAAAATGATGGTGGATTTGATGAATGATTGACTGTACAGTAAATCCCATGTTTTCATTTGCATTATATTAAATATGGTGTCTACCTGAGGATTGATTCGTAACCCAGGTCTGATGGATGTGCAGAAACAATTGCGATTAAAAGTAATAGGTTTTAATTTGGGCTTATCAAAATACATGTTTAATTTCCACTTTCTGTCATTTTTTAATTAGTTTATGATATTGTGTTAGATGAAAACTAAAAAAGGCCCATGTGGTATTATTAGCTTCCGCAATTTGCGTGAATCTACAGTACATGCAATTTGTCTCACTTGGACAAATTTTTTTTGTATATAGTTTATATTTCTATTTGTCTTTCTCAGATGTCATTCAAATGCAGTGTAAATGCAAACATGGAAGTCAGTGCATGATGAAATGACTTTCTTGTGTTAAACATCCCATTCGGATTTGGTTTATAAATAGGCAACCATATAAAAAAGGTTTTTTCTCTGTAATTTCCAGCTAAAAGTGGTTTGTGTGTTTATGTATCGTTCAGTTGCGATTAGCTCAGAAAATTAGAAATCATACCGCAGAATACTAGTTGTAGTGTGAAATTGATTAAATTAATTAACAAAGTCAATATTTAATCAATCATATGCGTTAATGCATTAACTTTGACAGCCCTAGTTTTGATTGATAAATGTGTTACATAATGCACGCCATGTTTTCAAACAAGACATTTCTAAGCATCCCTTCTGAATGTGAAGCTTCTCACAAAAATGAGGCAATTACTTCAAAAGAGCATTTTTGCTGAGCACAGTGAAGCGTGTCAGCAGAACTGACAGAGCGCAGGTCCGTGTGAGGTCTGGTTCAAAATGGCTGTCAGACAGGGAGACCCAGCGTTTAGTGTCTGTTTATAGACGTTAAGCTAGTGAACGGAGGGAGGAGTGCGGATACTACACCTTAAGGGCATTTTTCCCTCTGGCATTTTACTGGCTGTGGCGTCATACTGCTAGCAGCATCAAAACACCGGCAGCCTCTGTGAGCTGACAAGATGAAGGGAACATTGAGAGGGCCGGCGTGTTTTGGTGAGAGAGCATCACCAGCACAGGAGACACTCAAAGCTGCAATACTGCGCTGGGCTGCTGGCAGACAGGCCATCGACTGACTTCGGAGCTCTAAAAAGTCTTTTTATGTGCAAAAAGTATTTTTATATGCAATTGTGAGTGTCAGTTTTTAGAGGTATGATTCAGATTTGAATAAATGAAGCGCTACGGTATGAGGGAGAGAAATCCCCTATAGAATAGACTTAGGTAGAGTGTGCAGTCGTGACCTTTGACCCTAACAGACTGTCTGATGTTATATATTTTATTATATATTCTGTATATTTTTTATATTTATAAAATAATTATATATATATATATATATGTACTTTATTTCAGCCGGTTACCAAGGAAACATTTCTCATTTTTATTTACTTTAACTTCATGTACTAAAATAAGTAAAACTAGAAAAATGTATAATTTTTAAATCAATTAGATTAATATATATATATAAAATGCTAATAAAAATGACAACATTTCACAAATTACTAAAAATATAAATAAAATTAAACTATAAAATAAAAACTAATTTAAAGTATTAATAAAAACTACAGTAATACTACTAAAAAAACATAATTTCTAGGAGTCAAATGCATAGATTTTTATCAGTCCACCAGAAAACATCAAGTTTCTAGGCTTTTACTTAATAGGAACTATTCCAGAGGTTTGTAACTGATTAATATTATATGCATTTAATTTATTTAGTTGTGTAAGAAAATCACGTATGTCAATTTATCTCTTGCAGTAATCATTCCTCATCTTTTTCTGTTCTGGAAACCAAAATGTGACGAAACAAGCTAAGCAGGAAGCGCTGCACATTTGAGCTGGAAGGTACAGTTTGGTCTGATTTTCTCGATTCGTTTTGATTTCAGAATAAGTTTTCTTCATTTCACCAACTTCTTTTTTAAAAGAGGGAAAGTTGGGGAAATGAAGAAAACATACTGATAGATTTAGCTATTTTTAAAAAGACAAACAAAAAGTTATGTCTGTTTTTTTATAGCTCAAATAAGGCTAAAAGAGCAACAACTGCTTTTTTATTTCAGCACTCAGTTGAATAAAATATGCTAAAAGAAGACTGAATGCAAGCGGTTCACTGACAAGGTGATAAGAGACTGAATTTTCTTATTTATTATTTTACCTGTAATATAATCTGCAAAACAAGATCTGCCCCAGACGTACGCATATTTAGATGTTGCTTTCCACAGGCTTCTCTTATCATGTTGTCACTGAATTCCTTGATTCCACTGTCTTATTAGAGCTTATTCATTGTGAAAACGCATAACAATGTTTAGGCATGTTTCTCTTTTTTTAAAAAGCCAAATCTATTGAAAATTCCTGTTATTTTTCATATATAAATGAATGGGTTACAACCTGTGTTTGTTTGTTTGTTCATACTATTTTTATAAATTCATTCTATATTTAGCAGGGATGCATTAAATTGAACAAAGGTGACAGTAAATACATTTATAATGTTACAAAATATATTCTTATTTCAAATAATTACTGTTCCTTTGAACTTTCTATTCATCAAAGAATCCTGAAAAAAAGTATCACAGTTTGCACAAAAGTATTAAGTAGCACAACATTGATAATAATCAGAAATGTTTCTTGAGCGGCAAATCAGCATATTAGAATGATTTCTGAAGGATCATGTGACACTGAAGACTGGAGGAATGATGCTTTGAAAATTCAGCTTTGCATCACATGAATAAATTACATTTTAAAATATATTCAAATTGAAAATTATTATTTTGAATTGTAATAATATTTTTACAATATTACTGATTTTACTGTATTTGTGATCAAATAAATGCAGCCTTGGTAAGCGTAAGAAACGTATTTCAAAAACGTTTAATAAATCCTATCCTAACTCAAACTTTTGAACAATAGTTTATATCAGATTTTTTACCCATGTGAAAAAATTAGATTTTTGGGAGGTTGTTGGACAATTTACAATGTCAATCATGTGACTTTTGGTTGTTGACTTGAGAATATATGTTTGTGGCCTAACACAGTCATCGGGTTGTATAGATGGTAACCCCGATCTTATGAAAATCAGAAGTAGACGGAGGAGCAGCTGTCATGAGGAGATGTGCTGAGAGTGTTTAACAGGAGGAAACGGACAGACAACAGGGTTTATTTGCTCTGTGATTGCAGAACACAGTTGAAAGATGGCAATACTCAAAACGTTTCAACCCTCATCTGGCCTGAATGAAACACCTGTGCCAGTCTAGTCCTTCCCTGTTTGTAGAGAATATAAAATGATTTTAGACACCTGTCAGGAAGACGGTGACACTGTTATATGACTATAAATTTGAATGTTTTTAGCAACAGAAGTACAAGGTTGTTGACTTGAGAATAAATGTTTGTGGCCTAACACAGTCATCGGGTTGTATAGATGGTAACCCCGATCTTATGAAAATCAGAAGTAGACGGAGGAGCAGCTGTCATGAGGAGATGTGCTGAGAGTGTTTAACAGGAGGAAACGGACAGACAACAGGGTTTATTTGCTCTGTGATTGCAGAACACAGTTGAAAGATGGCAATACTCAAAACGTTTCAACCCTCATCTGGCCTGAATGAGACACCTGTGCCAGTCTAGTCCTTCCCTGTTTGTAGAGAATATAAAATGATTTTAGACACCTGTCAGGAAGACGGTGACACTGTTATATGAGTATAAATTTGAATGTTTTTAGCAACAGAAGTACAAGGCCAGTAAGAAAGAACAGGATGTTGTTTGTTGCTGAATATGTTGAGGCCAGTATTTGGAGTAACCACATAAAAGTAACCATGCTACTCTCTTAACTACATTTGTTTAGCAGCATGATAATAGCTCACCTGTTTTCAAAACAGCTTTTTTAGAAACAAGCTATTTTTAATAGTGATGTAACATGACAAAACTCACAATTTTCATTGTTGTTTGTCTTCATGTCACATTATATGAAACATGCTGTTGTTGAATGTTCCTTTTACTCTCAAGAAGTGTTGGGAAATCTTATTCATTTCAGTTTGTTTTGGTGAAACGGTTCATTTTGGTGCCAATGTATCATTTTACTTTTTTGGTAGCACAGTTCAAAAGTTTGTGGTCAGTAAGATTTTTCAAAGAAGTCTCTTCTGCTCACCAAGGCTACATTTATTGGATCAAAAATACAGTAAAATTAGTAATATTATGAAATATTATTACATTTCAAAATATCTGTTTTCTATTTGACTATATGTTAAAATGTAATTTATTGCTGTGATGCAAAACTGAATTTTCTTCAGTGTCACATGATCCTTCAGAAATCATTCTAATAAGCTGATTTGCTGTTCAAGAAACATTTCTTGTTATTATCAATATTGAAAACAGTTGTGCTGCTTCATATTTTTGTGGAAATTTTGATGTTTACTTTTTTCATGATTCTTGAATGAACAGAAAGTTCAGCATTTATTTGACATATTTTTTGAACATTATAAATGCCTTTACTGTGACTTTTGTTCAATTTAATTCATCCTTGCAGAATAAAAGTATTAATTTCTTTAAAAAAAAGTTTTTTAGTTTTATGAATTGTGTATATTTTTCATTCAGTGTTAAAGTTTGTTGTTATCACCCTAATTGAGATTCTAATTATATATATATATATATAATTATATATATATGTGTATAGCTAGTTATAGCTTGATTTCACCTCCCTGTCCACATTGTGCTATTGGGTGTATCACCAAATACTAGTATAGGCTTTTTACCTCTGTAACTATGTAACCCCTCAGGACGAGATGTCAGCATCACTGTTTTATTCATGTTTTGTAGCTTTGGATTTACCACCAGAACTTTATGTGCACTAGCATTTGTCTGCTGCCGATATATTGCAAGAGGGCAATTTATTTGACATGCAGCTTTCAGAAATGCCTTATTATAGTAAAATATTATTAAAATGTGTGTTTTTGCTATAATAAACGTGACCTGGAACATGCAATTAAGCAAACAGTCATACATAATGGTGCATTTCTACACTTAAGGATGGATTGCATTTAAACCAACTGTACACCGTACCAGACTTCAAAAGTTCAGAAAACCGCTTGCACATAAAACCAAATGATCTGACCTCAAGTCCTTAAGCTCTAGAGTGAAATCATCCTCAAAGTAGCTTCCCCAGCACTGCTTGAGATGATTTTATGTGTGAACTGCCGGTTGGTTGTGGTTTATGTTGTACATACGGTATCTGTCAGTAAATGGGAGTTTGAGCCCCGGTGAAGGAGATACAGTCACAAGAGCCGAGAGCTGTGAAAGCCTCCGTCGGGACACGTGCGCGCACATACACATGCTGAGCTGGGACGCGGACACCTGCTCAATAACGAGGGAAAGGGAGGAGAGGATGGAGCGATGGTGGATAGACTAAATCCTTTTTTCCATCATTACCTCAGTCCCGGCCCAGCGATGGCTTCTCTTCAGAACACTCTCTGCCTTCTGCTTGTTTAATTAGTCTCAGAGCTGCTCTCTGTCTCACTCACTTCTCCCCTTCTCCACTACTGTAACCTTGCCGTACTCTGTTAAGTCAAAACCCTTCCTATGTTCCCCACATTTTCTCAATTTCCCTGTCTCCCTTAAGAAGTCACATTATACAGTCGGATCCAAAAGTCTGAGACCACGTTGAAAATCAGGGATTTTTTAATTTTTTTGTACGAACCTGGAAATAAACAGATTTAGGATTTCAAATCCTAAGATTTTAAACAAAGAAAAGTTATGACAAAATTAGAGAAACAATATTGAAGATTGACTACTTTTTAGATAGAAATGTAAATAAATGTAAGTGTCATTGGTCATGTGACTTGAGATGGACAGATGTTTTCCTTTGAAGCTCAAGTTGCTCTTTGGAACGTCTCAAATCATGCTGGAGAACATGATCATTTTTGGAAAGTCAAAATTGTTTCAAAATATTTTTTCAGTTAAATTAACATGCTGATGAAATTTTTTTGTACGAACCTGGAAATAAACAGATTTAGGATTTCAAATCCTAAGATTTTAAACAAAGAAAAGTTATGACAAAATTAGAGAAACAATATTGAAGATTGACTACTTTTTAGATAGAAATGTAAATAAATGTAAGTGTCATTGGTCATGTGACTTGAGATGGACAGATGTTTTCCTTTGAAGCTCAAGTTGCTCTTTGGAACGTCTCAAATCATGCTGGAGAACATTTTTGGAAAGTCAAAATTGTTTCAAAATATTTTTTTCAGTTAAATTAACATGCTGATGATAATATAATTTGCAATCATTTATTGATTGTTTGAACAAATGGAAAATAAAAGTATAAATAAAAATCTATCTATCTATAAACTTTCCCCCCTTTTTGTTTCTATCTATCTATCTATCTATCTATCTATCTATCTATCTATCTAGCTATCTATCTATAAACCCCCCCCCCTTTGTTTCTATCTATCTATCTATCTATCTATCTATCTATCTATCTATCTATCTATCTATCTATCTATCTATCTATCTCTCTCTGTAAACTTTTCCCCCTTCTTGTTTCTGTCTATCTATCTATCTATCTATCTATCTATCTATCTATCTATCTATCTATCTATCTATCTATCTATAAACTTTTCCCCCCTTTTTGTTTCTATCTATCTATCTATCTATCTAGCTAGCTAGCTAGCTATCTAGCTATCTATCTATAAACCCCCCCCCCTTTGTATCTATCTATCTATCTATCTATCTATCTATCTATCTATCTATCTATCTATCTATCTATCTATCTATCTCTCTCTCTCTCTGTAAACTTTTCCCCCTTCTTGTTTCTGTCTGTCTATCTATCTAGCTATCTAGCTATCTATCTATAAACTCTCCCCCCCTTTTTGTTTCTATCTATCTATCTATCTATCTATCTATCTATCTGTCTCTCTATGTAAACTTTCCCCCCTTCTTGTTTCTGTCTATCTATCTATCTATCTATCTATCTATCTATCTATCTATCTATCTATCTATCTATCTATCTATCTATCTATCTATCTATCTATCTATCTGTCTATCTGTCTATCTATCTATCTATCTATCTGTCTATCTGTCTGTCTGTCTGTCTGTCTTTCTATAGTGCATTCTGTCTGTCTGTATTTCTATATTTCTATCTATCTATCTATCTATCTATCTATCTATCTATCTATCTATCTATCTATCTATCTATCTATCTATCTTTGTAAACTTTTCACCCTTTTTGTTTCTATCTATCTATCTATAGAACATGATCATTTTTGGAAAGTCAAAAATGTTTCAAAATAGTTTTTTCAGTTAAATTAACATGCTGATGTAAACTTTTCCCCCGTTTTTGTTTCTATCTATCTATCTATCTATCTATCTATCTATCTATCTATCTATCTATTTTGCCAACGCATCATTACAGAAAAAACAATGACTGAAAATAATTAGGTGCCAGAAGTAGCAGTATTAAAAATAATAACAATCTCTCTCTGTGTCCCTGTGGTTCTGACCCGTCCGTACCCTCTGTTGAGACGGTTCTGTTCAGTCGGAGCATCGTCTGCTCCGGGCCGTCTGACCATTGACCCCTCATCGCCCGGCCTCCACCTCACTCCACCATCTCTCGAGTTCATCCCTCCATCCGCTGTCATCGCTCTTCACAGCCTTTGTTTTCTCACTGTCAGAAATGAATAATTTTGAAAGTGTTTTGAGCTATTTTGAATATCTGATGTTTTTAGCATATTATTAGTGCCTGCCGCACAGAGCAAGTGCAGAATGTGAATTTAAATGAGTTTAAAATCTGATCTGAGATCCTGTTTACTGTCGAGCTAAAACATTTAGCGCCTGTGTTCGCTCCGGCACTGCGAGGAAAGTTTGGGTAAATTGTTTAATGTGCAGGGCTGGAGGGAAAAGATCGCGAGCAGAGCGAAAAGCAAACAGAGACAGAGCTGCACTCCTTCAGTCTGTCTGTCTCTCCTCTCTGTTCTCTGCGTCTGAAAGAGACGCACTGGTGTGATAGAGTTCACGCTGACAGCCTGACACCACTCATCTGTCTCCTGAGAGTCAATCATTCCAGACAGATACCATTACTCAAACACACACACACACACCAGCCAGAACGTGCACATGAACACACAACAAACAGGAAAGTCACTCTTTAGCATCTCTCACAATCAAAAACAACACCTTGCATGTGTTACACACACACGTAGAAATGCACAAGTGTAAATGATCACATCACACATCTGACACATCTCAGATGTAAATAATGCGATTCACTTCACAAATTCATGATCACACCATTTTATCAAATGAATCTTTTTAGTTGCTCTGTGAATGATTCTTGATTTATATGCAGGCTGCTTTGTTAACAAAATAAATTAGTTGAAATCATGATCATTTATTTTTCCTCTGACTGTATTAATGAAAGTTTCTTCACAACGGCAGAAGTGTCTCCCAAGTCTCCTATAATGCAGATCAGATCTCAAGAAGATGAATTTGGGCCTTGTTCATCTTTGAATTTGGATTCTGATGACTTCCCTGCGAATCGCTATCGCACCGATTTGGTATGTTTTACTTTTGCTTATGCTGTTCATTTTTGTTGTAGCTGTTAAGAAGTACAGTGTCATGATGAAATAGTATCAGTTCGGATTCATTTTATTAATATAACGCATTCTACAATACAAATGGCTTCAAAGCAGCTTTACAGTAAATATCAGTGTGAGCAAATGTCCTCTATTTTTAATTAAGCAGCAGATAATCAGTGGTTTTATGTTGCATTGTGGGAGTTTTAGTTTTATGCTTCTCAAAGGGTCATTGTAAACAGGTGAGCAACTGAATCCCTTCACAGAGGGCCCTTTCACTTATACTGTATATGTATTACCTGGGATTTAAACTCAGCAGGAAATGTTTGTTTCTACCATGCACCAGAAGTATAGACAGTACTCAAGAAATATATTTAAATAGGTATACAGTACAGGCTATATTAATGGAAATTTGCTACAATAATTTTCAATTTTGCTGTTATATTATCAAGGTATTCCAAAACAAGGTGTTATGCCTTCATGTATGGAGTTTACATATATGCCCGTAGGGCATGACAGTAATGAGCAGGGCATAGTTATGTTCTCTTCCTCATTTTCCCTGTATGGTGTAATTTAGCATTGCTAAAACACTGTATTGATCAGCCCACTTAATGAATTAATATGGGATGCCCTTTCAACAGATAAGAAGCTTTTCGAATCTTTGTCTTTTTATTTAGCAAAATATTTTTTATGAGTGTTAAATCATTCAAAATTATACCACTGTTTAATGAAGGAAACTGGTATTTTGTTGGGAACTGTGGGCACAGTGGTAAAGGGAGTGCTCTTGAGTTCTCAGCAGATGTCGCTGTTGCCACAGTAATATTGACCGGACGCGCGCGCTCTTTATTTCTCTCCACGTTCATTAACTTATTTACTAGTTCTGCTGGTAGATTTCCCGGTAAAGCGACTGTAAACAGACGTTCTGAGCGGTTGAGACGGCACCCGTGGGCTCCACGGCACCGTGAGCTTCAGCAGGCCTCACCTGTCTCGCTCTTCTGACCCGGAAGTCGCGGGGGTTTAATTATATACGAGCAGCGGCTCGCGCCAGCAGGGGGCGTTTCGAGCACACCGTCAACAACCCAACTTAACACTAACAAAAAGTACTGCGGTATTAACATGGTATTCTGCAAGTAGATTTAGACTACCATGTATATGCAAATAGTGGTTGGTCCATGACATTGCCTTTGTTTTTGTTGACATGTGCCATGATAATACCATGTTTGTTTTGTTCTGTGCTTTTGACAGTACTAATGAAACTTGGTAAAAAAAAAAACATGGTACCACCACTTTAACTTTTGTAAGGCATGATATCACCATGTCATTTTGATAATACCTCATATTAGGCAAGTAGCCTACATCCAAAATACGTGTCCAAACCCAAAGCGTCCTTGTTTCCTCACAGTTTTTCTGTTGAATGTAGCTCACACTTGACATTATGATGTTTTTGTGAATATATCATGCAAAAAAATTGTATATGAATATAGTATTCATAAAATACCATAGTAGCCTATCTAATACTGTCTGATAGCATTACTCTACGTTTCAGCAGCCATAGGCCTCCGTTAGATCTCGGTGTCTTTACAATCTGTAAAATCTGAAATACAAGTGCGCTCACTATTCACAACTCACCGTTTTATGTGTTGAGCGTTCATATATTTTACTGATTGAAATAACAAGACAAGCTTCATCCTTCGCTTCCTGCCTCCAGGTGCAGACAAACACCTGAACATCCTGTACATCCTGAAAGTATCCTTATACTTTCATTTGAATTAAACGCCTCTCATCACACCACGTGACTAAACCCTGTTTTACCAATCTTTTTGTTGTTAGTTTTAAATCCAGTACAGTCAATTCTGTGCTTGTTTGTCTTGGCAGCAGAGCTGTGTTCATTAGCGCCGGAGTCAATAGCAGCTCTTTATGCATCTCGACTCAGATTAAAGGGTTAGTTTAGCATTCAAGCTCTAACGCGTGGGTCAGGAATCACTGGCTGTCTGGATTACAAGGGTTAACAGGCGACTTAACCGAATCTACTTAACCAGATAACGCAGAGGATTTATTTCCGCCTGATTATTCTAATATGCTATTAGAGTACGACTGGTGTGAAGACTGTCGCTCTCATGCACGCGCCGCACTAGAAGGCCTATAAACCTCCCTATTAGCTGCTTCAGTTAAAATGGCATTTGTGCAGTATTTTATCAGGCAGTTGACAAGTGAATTAGAGTTGGCTGTTAGCACCGTTGAGCTTTATGACAATAGCCTTAGGGTCTCGCTAAAGATCGCTGCACCGCCCTGCTCGGCGCGCTAACCGCTGATGCTCAAACCGAAGTGACATGCTGTCATAACAATAGTTTACAAAAATGCGAAGTTCTGCGTTTGGGCAGAAAAAGCCAGGGAGTTTTAACTTCTACGTCTGTCTCTTTCTTTCTTTCCTCCCGCTCGCTAAATCCCATTTGCGCTCTGACAGTTTTGGGTGTTTTTATGTGCGCTAATGCTCTGCTCTCTCATCTGCCTCCATACATAAAATGTGAATACAGCGATCGTCATTTGTAAATGGTGCGCGTGTTTGTTTGGCCAGATTGGTTCGGGTAGCTTTCACAGAACTATCTCCCTCTATGACTTGTTGTAAAGGTAAATATAGTGAAATATTGAACAATCCAGCAGCACAAAAAATGTACGTGCACCGAAAAAAGTTTTCTGTCTCTCACTATCACACAAAATACTACATCAAAGAATTGCTCTTTCTTATTGGTTTTCTCTGAACGCCTCTGAAGGTACTGAGGATTTACTGTAGGAAATTTTGGCATAATAGAAAAATCGATAATTTTGACCCATACAGTGTATTTTTGGCTATTGCTAGAAATATACACGTGCAATCAAAGTGTGTTTATCCAAAGTGACTTTCAGGGTGCATATTATGCATTCCCTGGAAAAAAAAAAAAAAAATATATATATATATATATATAATGGAAAACCTCTTTCTTTTAAGTTTTAGATTAGTGTATAGTAATTATGGAAGTCTATGATATTTCCTCATTTAGAGGTTTAATTTAAGTAACTGCAAATGCAAAAAAACTTTATTTTAGAGTTTTATGGTTTAAGTGCAACTGTAGTGTTCATAATTAGTTTTTATAATTTCATAATTAGAAATAACGGAAGTATAAAATTTGTCCTCATTTAGATAAGTAGGTAAAGTGTGTGTTTGTGTGAGATACATTTTCAATACAAATTGGTTCTTTGCTTCAAGTCAAGCTAAACCTGAATTTTCACAAATGTTCACAAATAATTACAAAGAAACAGCAATACCTTGAATTAAATGTCAAATTTAGCAAACTCCAATAATCTTTGTTTTATTTAAAACTTTGAAAATTTTCTATGGTGAGCTTGCTTTGGGAATCTTCATTTGATTCATCATTTGGAGAAAGATTCATAAATCATTATAAAGGAAGTTTACGGGTAGGGTAAGGTTTAGATAGCTAAGTAAATGCACACTATGTGTGTGTCCTCACATGGAGTGGACTTCAAATAAAAAAAGAAAGCAGCATATGATACATGTGAGCATGTGTGTGCATGTCTGCAGTGTAAGGCTGATTATGCTGTCAGGGTTCGAGATGCTCAATGAGCTTCCTGTTTGTCTCGCTCTGGGCACCATGTTCATCTGCAGACACTGACTGAGTGCCCTGTCTCTCTCTCTCTCTCTGTCTCTCTCTCTTCTCTGCTGTATCCCTGAGGCCTATAGATTGTGCAGAGCATCCTGCATTCAGCAGCTTAAAGTCACCAGGAGAGACAGCAAGACTGGAAAAGAAGGGACACAGCAAAGAGTGACAGGAAGATGGAGGAAGAAAAGAAAAGAGTGCATAACAGGAAAAAGGGTTCAGTTAAGCTCTTTCTCTAACACACATACACACACACACACACACACAGAGCGAGTTTGCTGGACACTGATGCTTTGTGACATCACAGCACTTTGTCTGATATTTTAAATATGAGGTTGAGACCCCGGTCGGGGGCGGAGCTTGAGAGAGCCACACACACACACACACACACACACACACACACACATAAATAAGAAAGAGACTACAGAGCGCAATAGTAACCGCCCATTTTTTTAGTGGCTTTGGCACTGGAAGTATTTCTTACATTCATTTTCTCCATGGGGATTCAAAGTAATAAACCAGATCAACAAGTACAATTACAAACTTTGATGCAAAAAGTATTTGAAAATCACAGGGTAAACATATTTGAAGATGCAATGCAATACTCATCCCAGATATAAGCACAGTGAATGATGTAATTGAGTCGAAAATGGCAGTACAATAAAAAAAAAATCTACTTTTATTGATAGTTATTGACAGTAATTATAAAAAAATATTTGAAATTATATTTTATATTATTATACATTTATACATACAGTCAGTACATGTATATATATTTATACTATACAAATATATACATTATATGTAATCATTTCAAAAATAGTTTTAAATAATTACAGTCAATATCTCTCTCTTCTTCTGCTTCTTCTTCTTCTTATTTTTATGATTAAAATATAAGTAATCATATATGTTAACACTGATTTTAATTTTAGGGCCAACTGCTCCTTTGAGGTAAATGGCTTAATAAACAAATTAAATTAAATAGTGTCTAAATGAATATATAAAAAATGTAAGTGCAGAATATTTCTGAATGTATTTTCTTACTTTCTTTTTTTTAATCCCAGAAAAGTTGTCTTCCTCTGGTTTATTTTATTTAAAAAATATTTTTTGGGATGATTTCTCTGCTTCTTCCACCACCAAGGGACAGTTTGTGCAGGGTGAAAATAGAAAATACCATAGCTTAGGGTGAAAACAGTAGAAGCCAATAGAAAAGAAAAGCAAACGTGTGTTTGTGCTGCAGTAATTCACCTGGGAGAGTTTGATTGACAGGTTGAGGGGCAGGACTTGGACTGACTGACAGTCATTAAATGTCATTAAGGGCAATTAGCAAATAATGCAGAAGTTGCTAATCCATGAAACAGCCATACTAATGAGCATATGACAGCACACACACACACACTCACAGTGTGACTGGTGGAGACTCGTCAGAGGAAGAAACATCAGTCAGTATCGATTGTGCTTTAATTTCTGCAGTCAGCCTTAGGCCTCAATCACACGCCACGTTTACAACTAAAAACACACAAACACGCTACATTTACACAGGAGCTTAGCAGAAACACACACTCATGTGATGTGGCGGACTTGTATTACTGTTATTCCGTCCATTAGTTTCTTTTTGTTTTGTTAATGGTGGAAGTAACTGACAAAAACTCCTTAGAATTCCTTGATGAACAGAAAGTTCAAAAGAACAGTATTTATTTAAAATAAATCTTTTATAAATAAATTGTAAATATTAATTTCTTTAAAAAAAAACGCACACACAGACGGTAGTAATATAATAACTATATTATTTAATTTATTATTTATTATTAATATTGTAATTAGTATGTCACCGTCCACCTTTAAAGTGAGTGGTTTTTAACATGATGATTTGTTTATTGCTACTGTATACATATGTATCGTTTAAAGGTTTGGGGTTTCTTTTTGAAAGAAATTAATACTTTTATTCAGCACATTACATTGATCAAAAGTGACAGTAAAGACAATGTTACAAAAGATTTGTTTCAAATACAGTTATTCATCAAATGATCTTGACAAAAATAGGAAGATAATAAATATGATCACTGATAATAAGAAATGTTTCTTAAGCAGCAAATCAGCATATTAGAATGATTTCTGAAAGATCATGTGACACTGAAGACTGGAGTAATGATGCTGAAAGTTCAGCTTTGATCACAGGAATAAATTAAAATTTCAAATATATTCACATACTGTAGAAAACAGTTATTTTAAATTGTATTAATATTAATATAATTGTATTAATATTTCACAAAATTACTGTTTTTGCTGTATTTTTGATCTAATAAATGCAGCCTTGGTGAGCAGAAGAGGCTTCTTTCAGAAACAAAAAATATATATTTTTAACTGTAGTGTATATATTTGTGTGTTGCAACAAAATCCATAAAATCTATTCAAGATATCATTTTTAATAGATATTTATGCAATATATTTCTGTGTGTATTTTTGGACTATTTGTATGACAGAGTTGCCATACATAGAAAGTATACATACTCACTTATGAGGTTTTATTTCATTTAGGATGCTGCCTATAAGACTAGCACACTAGATTTTAGAGTCTCTGGCTCAATTTGTATAATGCATACTACAGATATTGCAGAAAGAGTAGTAGTAGTATGCTTAGCCAGTCTCACTCACTTCATCTCTTTTTCTGCATCTTTGTCTTCCACTTTGCTTTTCCGCTAGTTTCTGTCAGGATGGTGTGAGCGAAACTTTGGGGATGGAGGAAGAGATGATTACAGCAGCGTAACTTTGGAGCAAAAGGACATCGAGAGACGTTTCTGAAGCGTTGAAGGAGATACGCGCACGAGAGAGGGAGAGGAAGCGAAGGGTCGATTTATCTTATGTTGACAGGAGCGGCTTCAAACGATGACCTTGAGGACTAATGAGAGTAAATGAGTGAAATATTTTTACTTTTGAAAAGTGAAACTATAATCAAATGGAAGCCTGAAAGATGGACTAATGAGCTTCAGCGATGATGATGAAAGTGTGCGAGAGAGAGAGCGAGGGAAACGGGCTGATAGAATGAGAGAGAGAGGGAGGTAGTCATTTGGCAGAGCCTGCAGTGTGAGGCCCTCACTCCTGCCATCTCATTAGCTGACCTGACGACTGCCTGATTAGAATATGTTTGATGAAAATTTCAAGGATTTTTTTTCGCCCCTCAACATTCAACAATTTTTGGTGTGATTTAATAAA
Source organism: Sinocyclocheilus grahami (assembly GCF_001515645.1). Lineage (NCBI taxonomy): Eukaryota > Metazoa > Chordata > Actinopteri > Cypriniformes > Cyprinidae > Sinocyclocheilus > Sinocyclocheilus grahami. Next base: position 119,308 of record NW_015505576.1, read on the forward strand.
TATTGCACAACTTTTTTATAGAGTTAGAGAAACTGGGAGGTAATTAATTACGATGGAAGCAGTATGGAGCGAACTGATTTACTGTCATTATTCACCCCGAAATCGACCAATATGTTCAAAACTCAGAAACAGTAATGGACAAATATTCAGACGCACACATCCAGAAACCGGTTGTGCACACACTCGCATGCCAGATGTTATTTCACTCAACACAAACTGAATTTTTGCCCTTCAAAAATTAATTAAACATCTTATTTCAAGCTGTCAAGTTTGTTCTAGATGCTTCGTTCTTTGGTGTTTTCATGCCGGATTGCAAAACAGCTTTCTGTGCATTAAGTGCCGCCAAATGGCTTAATCTTTTTGGCGTTGAAGTAATCTTGTTTGGGTGGATTTCATATTTGTTTGGTGATTTTCACGAGGAGCTGTGTGGCTTGTTTTTAATGCTCTTTTCATTTAATTAAAACACTAATGTGCCTTTGTAAAAATGTTTTAATCAACATAGAATTCAAATCTCATAGAATTCACTGGGAACTTTTTTTTTCTCTTTCAGATATTTCCATTTTGCCAAAAACTTCAAGCTCCCATAACCATGTGAACCACCGTGATCAGTCTGTTATTGCGGTAATAATTTAATAATATTTTTATATTTATTCACCTTTAAGCAGCATATATATATATATATATATATATATATATATATATATATATATATATATATATATATATATATATATAAAAAAATAAAGA
>NW_015505576.1:120298-122806 GCF_001515645.1 Sinocyclocheilus grahami
TGCCTGAAGTGCATCCTTTTCTCATTGAAAAAAAGTTTAATTAAATTGAGTGACACCGGCTCAGCCAATGGTGTGAGTTTGGGGGCGGGGCTTTCTGTTTGCAGACGCTAGCAGTCTTCACCTTTAAATCCATTCATGATCACTCGTGATTTGTCCACATCAGCATCCCTCAGTGTGTTTCTAGTTCACCTGAACGGTTTGTTTAAGCGGCTGCTCTCAGTAAGCACTCGTTCTCTGGTCCGATTCATTTGTGCAGAGTCAATTCCCTGTGGAAGATCTAGGAGGAGCTGTTTGTTGGGCTGGAGGAACTGCCCTGTGGCGGCTCTTTGAGAGGTTAAGCTGGAGATTGTCATTGCCCAAGGTGAACTGGCTTTCAGTGGTAACCGGGTGGAAACTAGAAAGATGAGTTCAGGTCAGTTATAAATTATAACAGCTCCGTGTGGCGCCACATACACACACCAAAACAATTAATAATAGAAAATATTCTCTCTAATTGTTGGGCTTTAATTAATGGGCTCTAACCTTTGGAGAGAGGGAAATTATTCATGTATCCGGTCGAAAATATGAATATGCAAATGCCACCCCTGGAGGACGGTACACAATGACAAACCAATGTGTCTATATTTTCATTTGTTTTATTCATCCCCCCGTAGACACAGCCGATACCGAAAACAGCCACAGGTGGTGACGGCTAATGCGCAACTTCCCCGCCAATCCGAACGATCCATCGCTTTTGTGCTTTTCCCCTCACATCTATAAGTTGTAATAAAATCAAGTTCGCATAAAAAAAATCGTTTCCCAGCGTGAGACGAGGTTGAAGTTAAACGTGACCCTTTTCTGGCCCGAGAGGACATACGCGGTTACAAACACACGATACACGCTTCTACAAACACGTACTCGCTGTTTACTAATTCATTTGCGGGAAGAAAATTTCTTTCTTTACTCTCTGGCTTCGGTGTTAAATACCCGGCCTTGAGAAATCAGACCATCAGCCTCTGAGCAACAGCAGCTGCAACTAAATTAGTATGCCATTAGCATGTTTTATTTCTTTAGGTGAGGAATTACATTTGAATATTAATTTGACTGCATGTTTAAAGGCAGTGCTTACCGGATCTCCATAAATTAGCTTTAATATGTGGATTAGCCCTTTAGCATCATACGCCAGTGAAAGGCAAGAGACAAGACTGGTGTCTGAAGTGAGTGTGTTTCTCTATCTCGGATCGCCATGAGCGGGATGTCGTGATCGTGACCCATCAGGCCCTGCTCCCTAAAGCCGTGTATGATCGTAACATAAACGCGAGTCTGTGTAACGGCTCTGTCACTGATAGCAATAACGCCTGGAATACTGTCACAGCTTCAACATTTCAAAGTACTTCAAATATGCAAGATTGTTTTTGGATACTGTTTTGCCAAAACATCTATAGACATGCACAAATAAAGTGCCAATAATGGTAATAAAATATTCGTAAAAAAATAATAACTGTTAACCTATGATTTAATTAAAAGGTTTTTTTTTTGTTTGTTTTAAAATATGCATTTAATTCAGTGTTATTTTAGTTTCGAATTACTGTTATAGTATATTAAAATTTGGAATTAATTATTTATTTTTATATTTTCAGTTTTCATTTTAAGTTTAGTTAAAGTTTTAGTAGTTTTGTTGTGTATTTTTGTCAGTTTTTAGTTTTTTATGTCTATAGTTTTTATAGATTTTTATTTGAGTACATCAAGTTGCCTTTGCAACTAGCTGAAATAAAAAAGTCATTTGTATTTTTGTATTTTTTATTTCAAGTAACACATTTTTTTATGTTTTTAGCTTTAGTCAACTATAATAGCCCAGGTTTATTTATCTGACATTCTACAAATTGATTCAGAGCTGATTGGAACTGATGTGCAAGTGGCAAAACAATCATGTTTGAAATATGTTTTTTCTTTTGAACAGAAAAGAAGATATTTTGAAAGTCAGTGGGCTCCAAACATCATGGAAACATTTTTAAAAATATCTTCTTTTGTGCTCCACAGTGGAAAGTCAGTCATACAGGTTTGGAACAACATGAGATGTTTCTATAAATGATGACAGAATTTTTATTTATGGGTCAACTATCCCTTTAAGTAATTAAATGGGTCATATGATGCGATTACAATTTTTCCTTTCTCTTTGGAGTGTTACAAGCTCTTGGTGCATAAAGAAGATCTGTAAAGTTGCAAAGACTAAAGTCTCAAATCCAAAGAGATATTCTTTAAAAAAGTTAAGAGTCAACCACGCCTACCTAAAACGGCTCGTTCTAACACGCCCCCACATGTCTACGTCACGATGTGGGAAGATTTGCATAACACCGGCCAAATGTTCACGCAAAGAAAGAAGGCGCAACTTTGAGTCTCGCTGTAGTATTGTTGTTGCTGTGTGTTTCGTTGTGAAAGCGAAACTACTTTGTTTGATCTTCCAAAAGAGGACGATATCCGCTTCGTCATGCCCAGAGCTGATCCGTGCTGGTCGCTGAGGAAATACAT
>NW_015505576.1:123170-124019 GCF_001515645.1 Sinocyclocheilus grahami
GCTTGTTGTTTGTCATTTCTCCGCTCACAAATGCAGACATGGTTTTATGTTTACGTGGCGCGATGCAATGCAACGTGTAAAAAGACAGTATAAATCATTATAATCCGTAATTATGTCCCCACTGGATGCAACAAATGCCTCGTCAATAATGGGTTTTAATGCTTTTGTCTCGTCGCTCCGGCCGGACAGGGCATCACAGTATGGTAAGGGGCGTAACATTTCCGTCACATGCTTGAGGTATTCGGCCAATCACAACGCACTGGATAGCTGGCCAATCACAGCACACCTCGCTTTTCAGACCGATGAGCTTTGTAAAAATCGACGCGTTTCAGAAAGACGGGGCATAGAGGAGAAACAATAATGTACAGTATGTGGAAAATAATGTGTTTTTTTAACCTTAAACCGCATAAACACATTTCATTACACCAAATACACAAAATAATGTTCTTTTTAGCAACATCATATGACCCCTTTAAATTGATTGACAGCACTAATAAAAATAAAATTAATGTAAACAAATAAAATAAGAACATAATAATATAACATAATAATATTAATGAACTGAATATTTATAAAGACATTAAAAATTCTATACTTTGTTGTGCAAACAGCTCTTGAATATGATGAACAAAGTGGTTGGTTTCTTAGGGCGAGACGCTCAAAAATGAATTTGGTCTCAACAGATGCACAACTGCCCTCCCTCAGTAACACTTGCATTTGATGCTTTTGCCCTTTTGAAAGTTTTTAATGGCATTTTAATGTCTACTGATGCTGGTAAATCTATGGCTTTAGTCAAGTCAACTCAAGTTTATTTGTACAGCGCTTTTCACGATTCAAATCATTGCAAAG
>NW_015505576.1:124320-124851 GCF_001515645.1 Sinocyclocheilus grahami
CTCAGGGTTCAACTTTGGCACCGTTACTGTTTTCACTGTACATGTTACCCATTGGTTCTATATTTAGGAGATTTGGTGTGTCGTATCATTGCTGATGATACTCAGCTTTACATACCATTTGTGCGCAACGACAGGTCTGCCATATATCAATTAATAGCCTGACTCCAAGAATTGAAAAGATGGCTAACCAAAATTTTCTGTTTGGGCCTACTGAGAAAACTGATCTGAGTGCTGTTGACTTGGGTTCTCTCACTCCATATTGCTTACTTGATGTCAAGGATCTGGGTTTTATTCTGGATAGTGGCCTAAAGCTGAACAAACAAATCAACTCTGTTGTCAGCTCCAGTTTTTATCACCTTCGAAGACTAGCCAAAGTTAAACCCTTCTTAAGTAGGAAGAGTTTTGAGATTGTAATTAATTAATTATTGCAAGTTGCTGTATCATGGGCTGCCTGTCTCATCTATTCATAAAGTGAAAGTGAAGTGGCGTGTGGCCGAGTATGGTGACCCATATTCGGAATTTGTGCTCTGC
>NW_015505576.1:125397-126006 GCF_001515645.1 Sinocyclocheilus grahami
TGTGCTCTGCATTTAACTCATCCAAGTGCACACACACAGTAGTGAACACACACACTCACACCGTGAACACCCACCCGGAGCAGTGGGCATCCATGTGCTGCGGCGCCCGGGAGCAGTTGGGGTTTCGGTGCCTTGCTCAAGGGTCTTACCTCAATCATGGTATTTAAGGTGGAAGAGAGCGCTGGTTATTTACTCCCCCCACCGTTTGCTCACGGGCAGTCACAAACGAGACCACATCACACCTATTCTGTGTTCACTGCACTGGCTACCTATTCATTATAGCATTGAATTCAAAATTTAGTTGTTTGTTTACAAAGCGTTAAACAATCTTGCTCCTCAATACCTTTCAGAGATGATTACTGAACATAATCCAGTCAGAGTGCTCAGATCACAGACCAGTCATTTTCTGCGGGTACCCAGATCTATACTGCAATGCAGGGGTGATAGAGCCTTCGCAGTAGCTGGCCCCAAGTATTGGAACAAATTGCCATTATCGATCAGAAAAGCGACTACAGTGCCTGAGGTGTAAAAGTCTTTTAAAAACCTATTTGTACACCTGTGCTTTCATCGTCTTGTGATTGTCTATTTTAATTTGGGTGATGGACCTAC
>NW_015505576.1:126519-143758 GCF_001515645.1 Sinocyclocheilus grahami
GAAAATTAAATTTACTAAAACTAAAACTAAATAAATGAAAGCTAAAAAACCTAAAAACGAAGAATGCTGCCTTAGTAGCTATTTGAAATAAAATGAGTTTAAGTACTAAAACTGAAATAAAAATAAAGCAAAAATAGAAATTTTGAGACAAAATAAAATTACAAAAGCACAACAAATTTACTGAAACTTAAACTAAAATAAAAATGAAATGTGAAAACAAAAATAAAAGCTAGTAAATAATATGATGATATATAATCAGGCTGATAAACATTTATAATGTATCATTCAATATTTTTTCTCTAAAATGAGAATGTGCTTCCACTAGCAATAGTAATCATGGCAAATGGCTTTGATATTAACTTAAAAGGCCATTGTGCATTTAAAAAGGCCTTTTGACATGTTCCAACACCATCTTACTGTTTTAATAGGAAATACGTCAATACAATAAAATGATCAGTCTTTACGTAATCACAGTGCCCATTAGCATGCTGGAAACCACAACCTGGGGGGATCACCGTGGTCAAGGGATGAGACAACAAGTCGTAAAAGCTTGAAAGGAAGGTATAATTGGTTATAAAGAAAACAAAGAAAAAGAAAGAGGGAGATAAAGAGTGGCAGACAGCGATAGAGGGAGAGCTGAACTAAGGGATAGGATTTATGTCTGGATGAGTGTGTTAGAACCGAGGCCCCGGGCCATTCTGAGAGCGAGAACCGTAACCTGCCTAAGGGAAGAGGGACTAGCCTCTGCTAACACAGGTGAGCACATGCAGTTTTAATACAGCTGCTGTAAACATCATTACACACCCTTAGCACAGGCTTCAGAAGTATTTACAAGGCACAAAATATCTCCATCTTTCATGAGGTCTTATGAGCAGCTCATTTAGATATGACATGTTTTTGTGACTTGATTACTTTAGAAAGACTACACTGTAAAAAAAAAAAGAAAAAGATTTTTCAAATTGTCAATAAATCAAAGATTATTGGAATAGGTTTTACAGGAGGGCGGGGGGCTATTTTAGTCTTTCTGCTTCAAAATTTCATGTTTAATTTAGTGTGTTACTTGCTGTTTCTTTGTAATTATTTGTGAAATATACTATCAGTTTCTGAGTGAAAATGAGTAAATCATAGTTGCGATATCTGTATTTATTGTGCAATATGCATTTTTTTTTTTTACTGGTTGTAGTCTCAGGTTGTATAGTTTCCAGCATGCAAATGTGTGAAATTATGTAAAGAGTTAATTATGTATAGTTAAAGCACTTTGGCAAATGCTGTTTTAACAGAAAATACAACAACAGAGCAAAAAAAATTTAAATAAATCAAGCAACACCAAGACTGTGGGTTCAATTCCCTGGAAATCTGGTGGTGGTCCAAGGTTTTAGTTTCCAGCATGCAAATATGTAAAATTATGTAAAGAGTTCATTATGTATAGTTAAAGCACTTTGGTAAATGCTGTTTTAACAGGAAATAACACAACAGAGCAAAAAAATTAAATCAAGCAACACCAAGACTGTGGGTTCGATTCCCTGGAAATCTGGTGGTGGTCTCAGGTTTTAGTTTCCAGCATGCAATTATGTAAAATTATGTAAAGACTGACTGTTAAAGCTCTTCTGTGCATGGTTTTCTTTCCTCTGTTAATGTATTTTCTGTTAAAACACCAAGCTACACCAATTGTGGGTTCGATTCCCAGGGAATCTGGTTGTAGTCTCAGCTTTTAGTTTCCAGCATGCAAATGTATACAATTATGTGAAGACAGATAGTTAAAGCGCTTTGGCAAGTGTTGTTTTAACAGGAAATACAATAACAGAGCAAAAAAAATCAAGCAACACCAAGATTGTGGGTTCGGTTCCCTGAAAATTTGGTGGTAGCCTCTCAGGTTTAAGTTTTCGGCATGCAAATGTGTAAAATTATGTGAAGACTGGCAGTTAAAACTATTCTACACATGGTTTTATTTTCTCTGTTCATGTATTTCGTGTTAAAACAGGATATTTTGGGGAAACATGTTGAAGAGCCCTTTTTTAAATCACCAATAGCAGTTTACAAAACTTTCTTGGAGCTGAAACGGTAATTCATGTAAGCGACACCAAGATCATAGGTTCGATTCCCATGGAATATGGTTGTATTTTGAGGTTTCAGTTTCCTGCATATGTGTAAAATTATGTGGAGACTGATAATTAAAGCACATGGTTTTCTTTTTTATTTATTTATTTATTTAGTCATTTAGCAGATGCTTTTATCCAAAGCGACTTATACATTTCTTTCCTCTGTCAATGTATTTCCTGTTAAAATAAAAAGCAACACCTAGATTGTGGGTTCGATTCCCAGAGAATGAACAAGTTGCTTCTATCAAACGCGTAAATGCAAAGGTGAATGCAAATGCATAACTTGTGAATGATGTTAATTAAGTTTTCATTGTGGATGTTGACTGTACTGTTTGTTTTGCACGTTAAGCAGGCACAACAAACCACATTTCCCATCATTCCATTTTGCAGCACAGGAATGAGAATTTTCTTGTAAAATGTACTCCAATAATCTGTTTTATTTACAACTTCAATAATTTCAATTCTAAAGTGTTCAACTTTGGCACATGCATTTATATTTAACAGACACCTGGCACTAAGACATTTTCTTGTGTTTCCACAGAAGAAAGAAATTCATACAGGTTTAGAATGGCAAAATGACGAGTCAGTTATGACAGAATGTTCATTTTTGGGTGAACCGTCTCTTTAAGGGACTTAGCAACCACCTAGCAGCCAAAACACAGCTCAGTTTTGTAGGGCCAAGCACAACTCACTTTTGTTTCTCAGAAAATTTTTAAAGTGTAATGCTAGCATGTGCTTTTATGCACTATATGAAGCATGTGATATTAGACATTCAGATGCTGCGATTGTGACGGTCTGAACCCTCCCTCGACAGACACTCGTTCTGCATATGTCATTATCATAATGAGCACGCACGCATAATTTATAGTTTCTTTAACTTTAATTAACGCAACCACAAATAATATTATGAATAATAAATAGCTGCTTTGAATTTAATTTCCTTTTTTTTTTCTTGCTTTGACTTTTTCACCAGTTGTTTACCACTTTTTTTGGTCCCGTCCAGCAAAATGCACACTAACACGCACCTTTATGTGCTATATTGCGCTGTTCTCTCCTGCATGTAAGATTTATTCTCACATGTATCTTTAATTCGTCCATCAGAGCGGAGTGCTGTTTGAGTTGAGAGGGAGGCAGGCGGCTCAAAGCAGACGTGTCAAACCAAAGTAACAACCTTAAAAAACGATTTCTCATCAAATTAGGCTGCAGTCCTGTGTCCCACAGTACCTCAAATAAAAAGCAACCATCAATTATGGATATGACACTCCTTCCAGACTGGAGTTATATATGTGTGTGTGTGTAGCATTTAGAGTCTCTCTCGCTCATATTTGCTGCAGCTCCTCCCAGGTGTGCTGCTGAACATTTAATGACATCCTCAGGGCAAAACACTTAAGGGTTAACCAGTCCGCAACAGCCCAGAAATACACACACACACACACACACACACACACAAACAAACTCCTTTAGACACAAATTGACCCCTCTAGCTTCCTTAGGTCAGTTTTCCCTGGACTGGATATCGGTAGGAAATTCAGCTAGTCGGTTTCATCTGTTCTCAACCACAGTCTCTATAACCGATAAATCGAGACGGTTATTTTCTGGTAGTGCGGTGTATTCGGATCATACTGACCAAAAAGGGACAGTTGTGCTGTGATTGGTTGTGTGGGAAAAATAAAGTTTAGACCAGTTTGGGTGTTCTCTACTATTAAGTACATTTTCATTCACTATTGTCTTGATAAGCAAGATAAAAAATTAAAATCACAATTGCATTCATATTACATGTTTTCTTTTATAACAATTAAAACGTGGATATGAATTTTAAATAATTTCACTACTTCTAAAATGTAATTTATGAAATGTATGTTTCTTCTTTCTTTAATTAAAAAAAAGAAAAATTTCATTTTATTTTAAAATTAATTTATGATTTAAATGTTTATACGTTTTAAAATTGTATGCATTTTATATAATTTTTTTTTTTATAATTTTCATTATTTGTTTATGTTTCAATTCAAACGTTTTTTCATGTGTCCTCAAAATCTTTCAATTCCATTTTCTCTTTGTAAAATCCTTAGGAACAAACAAAAGCCAGTTCCTGAATGACATCCTCCTGCAGGAAGTGACATCATAATGGGAGGAAGTCAACAGCAGCACAAACATCAGTGAGTATTCGCGGTTGATTTGATGAATTCCGTCATGTTTTTTTGGTGTAAGTTGGTTTGTCTCATTTACAATAATGTTTGGCACTATCAAAATTTCAAAAGATGGTTAAAAATCAATTATTAAGTTGACATCTACATTAACAGTCATTGGACAATTACTGAGCAATTGCTAACTTTAGTTATATCGGTCAGTTATTAATTTAGAAAAATTATTATGTGGGCTAACTTTAGTCATATTAGTCAAGTTTTGATTAATAAAGTCTATTATTTTTAAGTCTAAGTCTCAAATGATTTTTGCTACTTAATTTACTTTGTTAAAATGAGCTAAATCAACACAATTCATGAACAAGTTGTGACAATTTCATTATGTTTATTCCACTTGTATTTGTAAAATAGATCAGTAAAACAAATAATATTTACATTATATTAATATAAAGTGTTTTTGAGTACAGGGAAAGGCTTGCCAGTGTTTAATATTCAGAGATTTAGAGTCCATGTTATGGTGGAGATTAGATTTTTTTGTGCTCATTCTGTTAAAGGTTATTTTCGGCTTACTCATCCCATGCACTTCATATACTGAGAACAATTTATGTTTAGTATATTTTGGAGTTTCATACTTTGATTTTATTGTGTTTAATTCAGATTTCCACTACACAAGATTTTTTAAAGATTTTTTAAAACATTTGTTGTACAAAATTAACTGTGTGTAACTCAAATTAAGTTAGCTAAAGACATTTTATTAAATTTTTTATTATTATTTTAAGAATTGTTCAAATGGTTTAGAAATGCACTGCTGGTTTATTACTGACACAAGTCGGTCAAGATGGTTATTGTTGCAGGAAGGCCAGCATAAAAGTGCCTAAAACACACTATATGCTGTTAACCAGTAACATGATGGATTTAACTGGTCATTTAAGCTGGTCACTAGGCTGGTGTTTCTCAACCGAGTGAAGCATTACATAGCTGATTAGACACTGATTCTCTTAGACATAAACAGACTGTACACGCTGACCTTAGTCTCTGTCGTGCATTTTTCAAACTTCACCAGTTTTCAGGTTTTTATAAACATCTGCATCAGGGGTCCCATGAGGGCAGGGACATCCAGGAAAGACCAGAACACACACATTTACACATACACTCCGTTTGGCGTGGACGCCCCCCCTTTCCATGCTTCCTTCCGCCTGAGTTTCCATAGCAGCATGCAACAGCCAATCAGATGGCAGGGCCGTAGCGCAGACTGGCAGATTTGAGCGCCTGACACTGACACGGCCCGTCACCGTGGAAACCCCCCCCAGGCACTGTAGCGGTGGGGGGGAGTGTGTGTGTGTGTGTGTCTGTGTGTGTGTGTGTGTGTGTGTTGTCTGGGTGAGGATGCTAAATGGCCTGCTGTCTGTCAGAGCTTACCCATCATCCTTTGCATGAGTTCAGTGTTTTTAGTGTGCCACGATGAGTGTTTGAGTGACATTTCACATAGTGAACGAGGTTTATGTAAGTAGTTGTGAGTTATTGTGTAAATGTGTCGACGTCTGTCTGGTCTCAATGTGTGTGTTTGATGTATTGGTGACACTCATGAAACCTGTCATGTCAAGATCATGGCCAGCTCATGTTTCCCTGCAAAATCCAAAGAAATTATAAATTATGAGCTTAATCGATCACTTTTGACCATTCAGGTCAATATCTACAGTTAAACATGTTCATATATATATATATATATACTGTATATATATATACATACACACAGTCAAACCGAAAATTAAGATTTTCACCAGATATAATTTTTGATATTTTTTACTATTGGGTGCAGGACACTATAGTTTATTTATGTAAGTGAGGAGAGCAAAATAAGGTAAACTGTGACATATTATACCCAAAAATTCTTCAGAGTGGACTACCAGTAAAATTGATAACAATTTGAGACCAAAAATTATTCAGACACTTTGACCTGACCATGTTTTGCTTAAGTGTTATCTGACATTATCGAGATTAATTTGTTCTGACAATTTAACTCTGAGTTCTTGTCATATTTGATTACCATTTTCTAAACTATAGTGAATAAACTGTGATAATGTGTGAAATGTTGAAGGTGTCTGAATACATTTTGGTTTGTCTGTAATTGTAATTGTTTCTTGTTTAAATCATACTACAATCTGATGACAGTCATCATGAGAAAAATGGAAAAAAGTTTTTAAATTATGAAAATGAGAATTTGGTAATACATTTTCAGTTTAAGCTAAAGTGTAAATTTTTTATTACTGTGATGCAAAAAAAAAAGTACCTCCGAAAGAAGATGTGATGTGATTATCAAGTGTTTATACACCATGCATGGTAGTGTCTGTTGTAATTGCTGAATGCTAATTTAAAAAAGTCTATACTGAAATCATAATGTCACAGTGCAAAAAACAAAACAAAAAAAAATCCTATTGGTCCTAAAAACAGACTTCATTTTATTTATGAAAAATGTCATTTCTTACATTTCTGTTTTGATTTTGAGCTGAAATGTGACCTGGATTTGGTTTCATGAGATTCACGGGTCTAGATACATGTATGTATGAGAGTGTGTGTGCGAGGAATGTCAATAATGTCAGATTTTCAGCTGATCGAGGCATCGCTCCGTTTCACCGGCTCTGCTTATACACGGCTCTCGTCTCTCTGCCAGCATCACTCTCAGCTCATCCTGTCTCTCTGTCATTCTCTATACATCTCCTCAGCTCTATATGTTCACTCTATAACCGTCTACGGAGTACAGCTCGCCTGCATTAATTCAACTCGGCTTCATTAAACCTGACCACTGGAGAATAAGAGTCGTGCGCTTTCAGCTGTGTGTGAGGAACACCGAATTAGTGTTTGCATTTATGTAAGGATTGAGAAAATAATTCATGTGGATACAGTAGGAATGTGTGTGTGGTGTGTGTTTGGCTCTTGGCAGCTCATTACAGCTCAGCAGGTAATTGGCCAGACAGGTCGCCCCAAGGAACCCTGGGAACAGTGCTGGGGGGCAGGAAATGAGCAGTGACCGCAGCAGACCACTCAAAAACCCAGTGTGTGTGTGTGCGTGTGTGTGTGTCATGACCATGCTATTAATCATACGGTTAGCATTCACAGCCGCACACTCATCATACTGCCTTAATAATACACACACTGTTTTTGGTTGATACTTTTATTTAATTGATCAAAACAGACACTAAAGACATGCTCCAAAAGCTTTCAATTACAAATAAATGCTGTTCTTTTCAACTTTCTATTCATCAAAGAATCCGGGAAAAATGTATCAAAACATTAACCCTATCAAGCCTCATGTATCATATTTGATATGCACATTTTGAAGGCCTTCAAATGATCAAAACCTGTTGCACACAATCTACTACATACCTTCTGTCATCTGATTGATAGTTGATATTTTTTAGCAAGTAAAAGGCCCCAATAATTCATCCCTTTTAGATCGTGGTCCATATGTCTCTTTACTCTGAATTGTGAACATTTGAAATGTCTGCTGTTGTCCAATAAAAACCCAGGCACATTTTTGAAGAGCATTTCATCAGGAAAACAGATGTTGTGTACAAACATCGGATTAACATCTTTTAAAAAGCAGTTTTACATACATTCTAAATCATACACATCTTAAATACATCTTCTAAATGTCTACATGACATCTGATAGGAAACATCTTAGAGACGTATTGCAGATGAGCAAACACTATAAAAAAAATCATGGAAATGTAAATGCAGGCATCAAATTTGATGTATGGGTGCTATCAGGGAGCCATTATTTGTATGTTTGTATTTATGTATTTTCTGTTTTATTTCATAAAAAAAAACAAAATCAAAACATGGCACCGGATGTGGGCCTCCATGCCCATATCTTATACCGTATGATTTGAGTAGAGGGCAGTGGGGGCCCACATCAATATTTTTTCAGGGGCCCAGAATTGCCTAGCTATACGGCCCTATCACATCACAGTATGCTGAATGTTGCATTTGTCATGTCATGAAAAAGCTTAAAGGTCCTTCATACTGACTGCGATTTGCTGCGACAAAACCACCAGAAGTCATTCGTTTTCAAAGAGCTGGCGGTTTGAGGCGACGTGAGCGACCGCGACCGTTAGAAACACAACAAAGTTGAACAGAGTTTAACTTTAAGCAAATGAATGGTGACGAGATGTGGCAACTCTAAATGAGTTCACATAATGCAGTTGAGAAGGAACGGCTACTTAAAACCAGTAAAGCTTCAGAAAATTAGAAGCCTCCTACAATTGAATTGTTTTGTCTTGACTTCAATATGAGTCTGCTTGATTGTGGTTTTGCATTTACTTTAATTTATCTAGAATTATTCAATTTGTTTTAAAGTGACAGTAAAGGCATTTACAAAAGAATTCTATTTCAAATAAATGTGACCCTGGACCAAAAAACCCAGTCATAAGGGTCAATTTTTCAAAATTGAGATGTATACATAATCTGAAAGCCGAACAAATAAGCTTTCAATTGATGTATGGTTTGTTAGAATAGGACAATATTTGGCTGAGATACAACTATTTGAAAATCTGGAATCTGAGGGTGCAAAAAAATCAAATATTGAGAAAATCGCCTTTAAAGTTGTCCATATGAAGTTCTTAGCAATGCATATTACTAATCAAAACTGAAGTTTTAATATATTTACGGTAGGAAATTTACAAAATATCTTCATGGACCATGATCTTTACTTAATATCCTGATTTTTGGCATAAAAGAAAAATCAATAATTTTGACCCATACAGTGTATTTTTGGCTATTGCTACAAATATACCCTGCGACTTAAGACTGCTTTTGTGCTCCAGGGTCACAAATGCTGTTCTTTTTAACTTTCTATTCATCAAAGAATCCTGAAAAATGTTTTTTACATTTTACATGAAGCAGCACAACTTCTTTTTAACACTGATAATAATAATAAATGTCTCTTGAGCAGCAAATCAGCAAATTCAGAATGATTTCTGAAGGATCATGTGACACTGAAGACTGGAGGAATGATGCTGAAAATTCAGCTTTGATCACAGGAATAAATTACATTTGAAAATATATTACAATAGAAAACATTTATTTTAAATTGCAATAATATTTCAAAATTTTGCTGTAGTTTTGATCAAATAAATGCAGCCTTGGTGAGCAGAAGAGACATATTTCAAAAACATTAAAAAATTACAAACCCCAAACTTTTACACAGTCGTGTATATTTGTAGGTGAATCTTATGATGAAATATCTGCGTCATAGTTCACCCAAAAAAATCAAACTGAAGCAAAGAGAAATTATATTTTGCATAAAAGAAAACAAGGCCTTTTTGTAGAACAATTATGCTCTATTTAATACATTAAATTCTCATTATTGTAATGCAAAGCTTTCATTCTCATTTCTGTAATGCACTAATAAAAAATATCCTGTATGGACACAATTACATTAAAAATCAGCATAATTTAGGGGCAGTACAACAAACAAATTAAATGGCGTAGAGGGAGGGGCCTCACTTAGACTCGCCCACTGGCATGTATCTAGGAACTATAGCAGTGATGTCATTTAAACTTGCTTATGAGACCCACATGAATTGCCATTTAGGACTCATTTTACTTCTTTATTCTGAGTGAAACAGTAAAAGACCTAATCTAAATTGATTCAGAAGAAGAGCAAGTTATTATTTTTTTTAAGGTTACAAATATCTTGTTTTTTCTTTGAAATAAGGTGCACTGATGAATAATTGGAACGTGTGCAGAAAGTAAATGAAGCCAGTGTTAATGATTCATGTTGACTTTAAACTTCGTTTGTTCTACGGACTTGAATGATGCCTCAAATCGTGCAGCTTGTTGTGAATGTGATGATATTAGTTTTCTTAAAGGGGTCATATGATGTTGCTAAAAAGAACATTATTTTGTATATTTGGTGTAATGAAATGTGTTTATGTGGTTTAAGGTTAAAAAAACACATTATTTTCCACATACTGTACATTATTGTTTCTCCTCTATGCCCCGCCTTTCTGAAACGCGTAGATTTTTACAAAGCTCATCGGTCTGAAAAAGCGAGGTGTGCTCTGATTGGCCAGCTATCCAGTGCGTTGTGATTGGCCGAATTCCTCAAGCATGTGACGGAAATGTTACACCCCTTACCATACTGTGATGCCTGCGGCAACCACATGTGACGACCCCGGGCTGAGCTCCGCTCTCTCTCTCTCTCTGTGTGTGTGTGTGTGTGTGTGTGTCCTTTTTCCGCTGGTAATGAGAGTTCCAGTTTTCAACAGTGCATTATTAGAATTCAATCCTTAGTTTATTGGCCAGAAAAAGAAGAATACTTTTTAAAGTGAAACATTTTAAATGATTATTAAATTTATGTATTAGTTAAATTTTTATGTTTTTATATATTTATATATTTAAAAATATTCATCTATATTTCAGAAATATGTTTAATATTTTAATTTTATTTTTAGTTTATTCAATCCTTAGTTTCTTGGCCCCCAAAACAAAAATCTTAAAGAATACTTTTAAAATTATTTTAAAGGTATTTATTAGTTTATTTTATATATGCATATTTTAAATAATATAATATATAAACAATATTTAGAAATATATTTAATACTTTCGATTTTTATTTTGATTTGATTAAATTCTTGGTTTATTTGGCTATAAACAAGAATCTCAAGTAGGATACTTTTTTTTAATAAACCATGTTTTATATTTTTGGAAAATATATATAATACTTTTAATGTTATTTTGACTTTTATAAATTTTTCGTTTGGCTAGGCCTATAGAATTTTTTTTAAAAAGGATAACACTTTTAAAAGTATTTTAAAAATGTATTTAATGTATATTGAGAATATATTACATTTATTTTTCATATTAATATTTTATAACTAAATGTAGTAAATATTTTTAATACTTTAACAACTTGTAAACACTGATAATGTGTTGTTCACATAAATGTTTAAACATGAGGAGGTAATACTTGACTTCCCTGATCCTAAAAACCTTGGGTTTAGTCAAATATATTGATCTGTCCAGAGAATTTGTCAATTTTAGGTCTAGTGTTTTAAGAAAGTAAATGTATTTAAAGCCAAAGTGTGTCATTTAGTATCACTAAATGGAATTGTAAAAATAATCAGATTGTTTTCAAACAGGTTAATGGAAACTTCCCTCCTTTATTCATTGGCCAGCAAAGCGCCATTGGCATATTCTGCATATTAACCTGAAAATAAGGTAATTCATAGCAAAAAATGACACAATTCAGCTTTAAATGCAGCAGGTAAGTGAAATACCCCCACACGCGTACGTTTACCTTATATTGTTCATCACAATTCGGATGCACCCACCCCCAAAAACACACACAAACACATGACCAGTCTTGAGTCTGCTAATATTGCTAAGTGTTGTACAAAAATCCACTTTCCATGTGTCTGCCCAGACGCTTTAGGCAGAATTGCTGTGCACGTGTGTGTGGGAGACAGATGTGGAGTGACAGGTTGGGTAGATTGGCCCATGAGCAGTAGTCGCCTGTGGCACTGACATCACACACACATACAACATGCTCAGCCTGACTGTGGGCGATTGTGTGTGTCGAGTGGGAGGATTCGCCACCGCACCAAAAAACCACATAATGAAACGCTGTTGGGGTGTTGGGGAGAGGGAGGAGCATGTGGCCCCGCCCACTGCAAGGCGTAGAGGGAGGGGCCTCACTTAGACTGGCATGTATCCATGTATCTAGGAACTATAGCAGTGATGTCATTTAAACTTGCTTATGAGACCCACATGAATTGCCATTTAGGACTCATTTTACTTCTTTATTCTGAGTGAAACAGTAAAAGACATAATCTAAATTGATTCAGAAGAAGAGCAAGTTATTTTTTTTTTAAGGTTACAAATATCTTGTTTTTTCTTTGAAATAAGGTGCACTGATGAATAATTGGAACGTGTGCAGAAAGTAAATGAAGCCAGTGTTAATGATTCATGTTGACTTTAAACTTCGTTTGTTCTACGGACTTGAATGATGCCTCAAATCGTGCAGCTTGTTGTGAATGTGATGATATTAGTTTTCTTAAAGGGGTCATATGATGTTGCTAAAAAGAACATTATTTTGTGTATTTGGTGTAATGAAATGTGTTTATGCGGTTTAAGGTTAAAAAAACACATTATTTTCCACATACTGTACATTATTGTTTCTCCTCTATGCCCCGCCTTTCTGAAACGCGTAGATTTTTACAAAGCTCATCGGTCTGAAAAAGCGAGGTGTGCTCTGATTGGCCAGCTATCCAGTGCGTTGTGATTGGCCGAATTCCTCAAGCATGTGACGGAAATGTTACACCCCTTACCATACTGTGATGCCTGCGGCAACCACATGTGACGACCCCGGGCTGAGCTCCGCTTCGTCCATGGTGAAAGCCGATCCGACGATGGACAGCACGAATCCAGCTATCCAGTGCGTTGTGATTGGCCGAATTCCTCAAGCATGTGACGGAAATGTTACACCCCTTACCATACTGTGATGCCTGCGGCAACCACATGTGACGACCCCGGGCTGAGCTCCGCTTCGTCCACGGTGAAAGCTGATCCGACGATGGACAGCACGAATTTGAAGTATTTCCTCAGCGACCAGCCCTGATCAGCTCCAGGCATGACGAAGAGGATATCGTCCTCTTTTAAATTGCATCATATGACCCCTTTAATGATTATGTGGTGTTTTTAGGTGGTAGACAATAAAGCAAGTGAAAACATACCATTGGTGTAAATTGAAATATAGGGACCAAATCCACATCATAGTCACCCAGAACACCCTAGCAACTGCAAAGCAACATACTATAAAGCATGCAGAACATGGGTTGCCAGATTAAGGACATGTAACAGATGAGTGCAATTCACAGTGGAAGGTGACTAGCCTTACATTTCAAGTTGATTTATCAATGTTTTAATATTCCTCTGGTCATAGAGCTTTTTAGATGGATAACGAGACTTTTTAGATCAGGTAGAATCTGTGATCTCTGACCCGGTTCGTTTGCTGGCTTCCATGTCTGCAGTACGCAGTGTTTACTACCAACTGGCAACCCGGGGTGTTGAAATACTGTTGGGTAAACTGGCAGTGGGCGGAAACAAAAACAGACTAATAACTAGCTGTAGCATTGTGTTTTTAGAGAAACAAGTATGTGAATTTAGCACGTTTCTGAAATATCTGCAAACATATTATGGTATTTTTATATTTAGCACAGTCAAAAAATGACATACAACACCTTTAAATTAAAATAGAGCGAGGCAGAGGTTGCATGTAGTGCCTGAAACGCGTCCCTGAGCCGGGTTGGAGGCGTTGTGTAAAAGCCCTGTCACAGCATCACTGGGAAATACATGGCAAACACACACACACTCGCACAATCCGCTGATCAGAGACACAGGCACGGCCAATTTGCACTTCTAAGCATCTGCCTTAAACCACTGCATGCGTGTGTATGTGTGTGTATTCTAAAACACCTTTTCATGAAGCAGAAAATGTACCTGTTAACCTGTTTGACACATCAAAGTGCTTAACTAATAGCTAAACATTCAGCTGCTGCTTTATTAGAGGCTGTACAGACAAACACATATATTACACGACTGCTTAAAGCATCAGCGCATCATGCCCTTCACAGCTGTGCTAAATTAAAGCAATAGTTCACCCAAAATGAACATTTAGTCATCAATTACTCACTCTGATGTTGTTCGAAGTGATTTCTATTAAGATATCTATCTTTTGCAAAACACTAAAGTGGAACATATGAAGGCTGTTTTCTTCCATGCATTTACAACGATGGGTATTAAAGCTTTCAGACATCAAAAAGATGCAAAATCAGCATAAAAGAATCATAAATGGTTTATATGACTCATGCACCATATTTCCAGTCATGCAGTAATTTTGTATGGAGGAACAGACTGAAATGTATTCACTGAAAATTAATTCACAGAATCATTCTTGTAACTTTTGAATCAGTTGCTCATGTTTGAAAAAGTGGTCTGAATGATTTGTTCATGAATTGAACTGATTCGATTCTAGAGTTCAACTTACTGACACACTGGAGAGAAGGATTATCAGTGAATAACAACATTCATCTCCGTGATGTAGACTACTTTTATGTCAGATTTGTGGTGCTTTTGTATCCTTATTGATGCATGAAAGCTTCAGCCCACTTCATTTTAATTGCACAGGAAACAGATTTTCTCATTTTGTGTTTGGCAGGAGAAATATATGTCATGAGGGTGAATAAATGATGACGCTTTTCATTTTGGATGAACTGTCTCTTTAAGAAGACAAGGCCTTATCTTCTGTCTTAAAAAAAATGCTTATAACTTTTTTCGCTGTAATAACTGCCCTGCACATTTTAATGCCTGCACAAGTTTTATACAGGTATTCAAGTTTTTAGAGGAAAATTAAAAAGCTTTCTATTTTGTGCATTTATGTATGTTGAAGTGAAAGAACTTTTATTCAGCAAAGATGCATCAAATTGATCCAAAGTGATAGTAATCACATTTTCCACAAAAATATGAAGCAGCACAGCTGTTTTCAGCATTGATAATAATCAGAAATGTTTCTTGAGCAGCAAATCTGCATATTAGAATGATTTCTGAAGGATCATGTGACACTGAAGACTGGAGGAATGATGCTGAAAATTCAGCTTTACATCACAGGAATAAATTACATTTTAAAATATATTCAAATAGAAAACTTTTTTTTTTAAATGTAATAATGTTTCACAATTTTTTTTGCTCAAATAAATTCAGCCTTTAACAGTTAAGATGCATGATGGATGTACCTTATTGCACAACCTTGTATTCATTTCATAGTTGGTAACTGAATCAGCAATGTTCCAGTGTTCAGTGAATCAAGGCTTTTGCTAGTGGCTACATTTTTTCACAACATACTGATTTACAGCCTGAGTCTCTAGTATTTGCCAAATGATCATCATCCAGCAATCAATCAAACCAAAACCGACCACATCCAGTCATCTGAACATCTCTGATCAGCTGTGACACTGTGCAGGTCGACGTGCATGTATGTTCCTTTTGCTCTCCACCGCTTCTCTCTCAGACTACCCAAAGCGAGCCGGACAGATTGAGTCCAAACGCTGCACGGAGGCGTTTAAACGGTTACCAGTGCTTAACACAAAGTCGACGGACTAATTGACACAGACAGCAAGAAAATCGGATCTGTCTTAGAACATCTCTCTTCTGCTGGCTCCCTCTCTTTCTCTCCCTCTTTTCTTCGGACGGATGAAAGGCCATCATTCCATCATGTATGGTTAGTTTTCTTCATAGCCTGAAGTGAAACAGGAAGTTCTTAACTGTTCAGTGGCTTTTGCTTGAGGCAAGGTTCTACCCTGCTCTCTCTTTCACTGTCTCTCGCTTTCTTCCCCCACCCTTTAAACACACACACACACACAATTCTGTTCATAGGGCATCTGCCTTCATAACCATCTATGCTTAATGGTAGAGGAACGTCTCAGCAGAACCGTCTTCACTGGCTGTTGTTAAACTTCAGAGCTGTTCAAGCTCACACTGAAATGTAGATGTTTTTACTAAAGAAAATAGCTGTGATTTTACAGATCAAATGTTTGGATATCCTTGCATTAAATAACAAAATATCAAAGCAAGTGTCATCAGCACTTGTTGGAACGTTTTTTGTTTTTTTTCAAAACCGATTTCACTTTTTTGAGCTGTTTTTACAGCTCGTCTCGCAATCATTTTTAGTGCATGTATAAAGTCAGTTCCCCTCAAAGTCAATTTTTCCCAGTGACTGATTTTTCTGATTTCCAACCAACCGTATTTAAAACTTTGGGCTTACGAGGCTTTGATAACATTCCTATCAACCTGCCATTTTCTTCTAATTTTAGTAGTATTATATACAGGAGTTTGTCCTAAAATGAGAGTCAGCATTTGGCAAGCAGAAGAAACTTCTTAGACTGGATATTGTATAGTATTTAAAATCTAAAAAGCAGCTTTTTGTGAAATAGTTTGCTTAAAAATATGCTAGTACAATTTTTGTATAAAATTAAATAATTGATATTGTGTTGCAAACAGTGACTTTCAGACATTTTAAGTGTGACTTTGAATGCTGTTTTAGTATTATTACAATTGACTATTATAGTATTTCAAAATAGTTTGAATTAGTTTTTGATTTATATTTTCAATTCGTTGTATTTTTGTTTAAATAGTTTAGTCATTTTTGTTATTTGTTTTTTAAACATTTAAAATATATTTTTTTATTTATATTTCATCAAAGGAATAATTAAAAACTAATTGGGGTTATATATATATTCATCTAATTTATCTACATCTAATATAAATATCTTTTAAAAATGTATTGAAATTCATGTAATATATATAATAACATTAAAAATTTCAGTAAAAAAATTATTTTATTTTTATTTTTTAGGGCTCGACAGACAGACAAACAGACTGACTGACTGACTGAGAGATAGATAGGTAGACAGACGGACTGACTGACTGACTGACAGAGAGACTGACTGACTGACTGAGAAATAGATAGGTAGACAGACGGACTGACTGACTGACTGACAGAGAGACTGACTGACTGACTGAGAAATAGATAGGTAGACAGACTGACTGACTGACTGACAGACAAACAGACTGACTGACTGACTGAGAGATAGATAGGTAGACAGACGGACTGACTGACTGACTGACAGAGAGACTGACTGACTGACTGAGAAATAGATAGGTAGACGGACTGACTGACTGACTGACTGACAGAGAGATAGATAGATAGATAGACAGACAGAGAGACACAGACAGACAGACAGACGGACGGACGGACGGACTGACTGACTGACTGACGGACTGACGGACTGACGGACGGACTGACTGACTGACGGACTGAGAGATAGATAGGTAGACTGACTGACTGACTGACTGACGGACTGACTGAGAGATAGATAGGTAGACTGACGGACTGACTGACTGAGAGATAGATAGGTAGACTGACGGACTGACTGACTGA
>NW_015505576.1:145564-154989 GCF_001515645.1 Sinocyclocheilus grahami
GACTGACTGACTGAGAGATAGATAGGTAGACAGACGGACTGACTGACTGACTGACAGAGAGACTGACTGACTGACTGAGAAATAGATAGGTAGACAGACTGACTGACTGACTGACAGACAAACAGACTGACTGACTGACTGAGAGATAGATAGGTAGACAGACGGACTGACTGACTGACTGACAGAGAGACTGACTGACTGACTGAGAAATAGATAGGTAGACAGACTGACTGACTGACTGACAGACAAACAGACTGACTGACTGACTGAGAGATAGATAGGTAGACAGACGGACTGACTGACTGACTGACAGAGAGACTGACTGACTGACTGAGAAATAGATAGGTAGACGGACTGACTGACTGACTGACTGACAGAGAGATAGATAGATAGATAGACAGACAGAGAGACACAGACAGACAGACAGACGGAGGGACGGACGGACTGACTGACTGACTGACGGACTGACGGACTGACGGACGGACTGACTGACTGACGGACTGAGAGATAGATAGGTAGACTGACTGACTGACTGACTGACGGACTGACTGAGAGATAGATAGGTAGACTGACGGACGGACTGACGGACTGAGAGATAGGTAGGTAGACTGACAGACTGACTGACTGACCGACGGACTGACTGACAGAGATAGATAGGTAGACTGATGGACTGACTGACTGACTGACGGACTGACTGACTGAGAGATAGATAGGTAGACTGACGGACTGACAGACTGAGAGATAGATAGGTAGACTGACGGACTGACTGACTGACTGACGGACTGACTGACTGAGAGATAGATAGGTAGACTGATGGACTGACTGACTGACTGACTGAGAGATAGATAGGTAGACAGATGGACAGACGGACTGACTGACTGACAGAGAGACAGACTGACTGGCTGACTGACAGAGAGATAGATAGATAGACAGACAGACGGGCGGACAGACTGACCGACTGTCGTACTGACTGACTGACGGACTGACTGACAGATAGATAGGTAGACTGACGGACTGACTGACTGACTGACGGACTGACTGACTGAGAGATAGATAGGTAGACTGACTGACTGACTGACTGACTGACTGAGAGATAGATGGGTAGACTGACGGACTGACGGACTGACTGACTGAGGGACTGATGGACTGAGAGATAGATGGGTAGACTGACGGACTGAGAGATAGATAGGTAGACTGACTGACTGACTGACGGACAGACTGACGGACTGACTGACGGACGAACCGTCGGACGGACAGATAGATAGGTAGACAGACAGATAGATAGATAGATGATAGATAAATGGATAGACGGACGGACGGACGAGATAGATAGATAGATAGATAGGCAAACCTATTTCACCTTAACTGATAAAAATGCACATCTAAAGAGTCTCAGACACAATTATGAAGAAGAGAAAGCCTGATAAATATGAAAGTGATTGTGTGAAACAGAACAATGTGAAAGAAACAATAAAAGACAGATGAGAAAATTGCAAAATTGATAAATTGAGCCTTAGTGGAGAAAGGCAGGAGAAGAGTACGAGTGTGAGAGTGTATGTGTGGGGCTGCATTGAGATTCTTGGCCAGTATCTGCTGGCAGTGGGGTGTGAGCTGAGATCTGCTGCATAATTGTGAAACCGCAGGGACTGCAGCTCTGACCAGCCTGTCAAAACATCATGACAATCGTCCCTCACCGCACAGCAGACAGGCCAGAGAGAGAGAGACAGCGAGAGGGTGTCAGCGTTTTGACTGATATACCAGCTGAGAAGTTATAATTACGATCTCTCTCTGACATTTGTAATCTAAGCGTGCACACACACACACACACACACACACAAATCCTGTGGACTGTGGTTCTTGTGGAGCTTGTGGGGGTGTGCTGGTCTTTACGGGAGTGCTTCAGCTACGAGGCTGGGTAGCGATTTCCATGCCACTGCGTTTTGAGGCTAATTAGTTTGGATATTAACGGGACGAAACCCCAAGCAGCTTCTAAATGTCACCCGCTCTCCCCACAGACACAAACACACGCCGGTTCACGCTCTTTGCCCCGTTCCACCACCCCCCACAAAAGCGCCGCGGGGAAAACCAAGAAAAAGCCAAGAAGTGTCGGCATTGGGTCACAGCGACGTGCGGAATAGCAAAGCCGTGTCACAGCACTCGGCATACTGGGAGCACTGGAGTGAGCCGAGAGAGCCTTCATCAGACAGACAGACAGACAGACAGACGCTGGGGCTTTAAAGGTGAATTTTACCCAGAAATCAAATTGCTGTATTTTCTTTGTTGTGTTAAGAAGTTACTTTCTGGCACAGGATCATGTTGTGGGGCCCAAAAAACCTTCAGCAGACACACAAACCCAGCAAACGGTCATTGTTTTACACACATATGTATGTACTGTATCTATCTATCTATCTATCTATCTATCTGTCTATCTATCGTTGTTTGTCTATCTATCTATCTATGTCTGTCTGTATGTCTATCTATCGTTGTTTGTCTATCTATCCACCTATCGTTCTGTCTGTCTGTCCATCCATCTACTGTTCTATCCATCCATCTGTCCGTTGTTCTAGCTGTCATTCTGTGTATCTATCCTTCTGTCCATCCATCCATTGCTCTATCTGTCATTCTGTTTATCTATCCGTCTGTCCATCCATCCATCCATTGTTCTATCTGTCATTCTGCTTATCTATCCTTCTTTCCATCCATCCATCCATCATTGTTCTATCTGTCATTCTGCTTATCTATCCTTCTTTCCATCCATCCATCCATCCATCCATTGTTCTATCTGTCATTCTGTTTATCTATCCTTCTGTCCATCCATCCATCCATCCATTGTTCTATCTGTCATTCTGTTTATCTATCCTTCTTTCCATCCATCCATCCATCCATTGTTCTTTCTGTCATTCTGTTTATCTATCCTTCTGTTCATCCATCCATCCATCCATTGCTCTCTGTCATTCTGTTTATCTATCCTTCTTTCCATCCATCCATCCATTGCTCTTTCTATCTGTCATTCTGTTTATCTATCCTTCTGTCCATCCATCCATCTATTGTTCTATCTGTCACCTTGTTTATCTATCTTTCTGTCCATCCATCCATCCATTCATTGTTCTATCTGTCACCCTGTTTATCTATCCTTCTTTCCATCCATCCATTGTTCTATCTGTCACCCTGTTTATCTATCCTTCTTTCCATCCATCCATCCATCTATCCATTGTTCTATCTGTCTCCCTGTTTATCTATCCTTCTTTCCATCCATCCATTGTTCTATCTTTCACCCTGTTTATCTATCCTTCTTTCCATCCATCCATTGTTCTATCTTTCACCCTGTTTATCCATCCATCCATCCATCCATCCATCCATCAATCCATCGTTCTATCTGTTATTCTGTTTATCTATCCTTCTTTCCATCCATCCATCCATTGTTCTATCTGTCACCCTGTTTATCTATCCTTCTTTCCATCCATCCATCCATCCATCCATCCATCCATTGTTCTATCAGTCATTCTGTGTATCTATCCTTCTTTCCATCCATCCATCCATTGTTCTATTTGTCACCCTGTTTATCTATCCTTTTGTCCATCCACCCATCCATCCATCCATTGTTCTATCTGTCATTCTGTTTATCTATCCTTCTTTCCATCCATCCATTGTTCTATCTGTCATTCTGTTTATCTGTCTTTCTGTCCATCCATCCATCGTTCAGTCTATCACTCTATCTGTCACTCTGTCTGTGTCATTCCATCCTTCCATATTTCTACAATATGAAGTCTATAAATCTTCAAACTGTTGATGTTGATTTGACAAAGCCTTGTTTGAAGTTTGTTTCGGCAAACGTTGCTTTTCTCGTTATTAAAAAACATGAATTTCTTTCCTTACATATAATTTCTGTTAGCAATTCTGCATCCTGTTTGCTACCTCAATACAAATTCAATTCAAATTCAGGAACTGAACTGTAATTTTGCATAAATATGTTCTCAGTACTACGAATAAGACTGATAAACACAGACCACAGTATGCCGTGTTTTTTGTGGACAGGTTATGGAGAAACGGTTATGTTGTAGTTTTGCTCTCAAGTCTGTTGAAAAGGGTTATATGGCCACAGAGATGAAGGTGACGAGAGAGTGAACGCAGGAAACCATGAGACACTGCTAGCATGTGAATGCACTGTGTAAGTCACTGTGACTGTGTGCATAAGTTATTTTATACATTGAGGTTGGCGATAGAGAGAGAAAGAGTGAGTGTTTGACACAGAGGTCACCTTCATCTCATCTGGGAAAATCATCTTCACGGATTCTCTGCAGCAAGGGATTATGGGTGTTGTGACCATCCAGAATACTGAATGTAGCAGCACAAACCTCGAAATGCACCCAAGAGGAAAGTGTTATTGCTCAGAGTTGGCTCTTTTATAACTCCGGACACTTCAAGGTAAAGATTCATTTTAGGGATCAGCATTGTTTCTCCTAACTGACTCATATTGTTGAAATACAGTAAGAGTATGAGCTATAAAAATTTAATTAAATTTGACACGAAAAGTTTGGGTTCATAATTTCAGTCTAAGACATTGTTGAGATCTCTTTAGAAACTCTGGAGGAGATGCAAGTGAGATTACTGTGGCTTTTTCTTAGTAGAAATCTCTGAAAACTTTCAAGCCTCAATTTGCTCTCCATAAAATCTCATTGCTGTTGAGGAGCAACAATTGAGACATTGTTGAGATCTCTTTTGAAACTCTGGAGGAGATGCATGTGAGATTACTGTGGTCTTTTTTTCTTAGGAGAAACATCTGAGAAACGGGAGATTTCAGTTTCAGTTCTCAAGTTGCTCTCCATAAAATCTCATTGCTGTCACAGAGCAACAATTGAGACATCGTTGAGATCTCTTTTGAAACTCTAGAAGAGATGCATGTGAGATTACCGAGGTCTTTTTCTGAGAAGCTCAGATCTATCTCCTAAGAAACTCTGCTCTAAAGCCTGAAATCAGTGCTCAGTATGAACTCAAACATTTTGCATAAAGTTAAATGACACAAGATTTAAATTTTTTTTAGTGCTATACTCTTACTGTATTTCAAAAATGTCAGTATGTTAGGAGAAACATCTAAAAATCAGGAAATTTTCATTTTAAATTTCTATTGGCTCTCCGTAAAATCTCATTGCTGTCGTGGAGCAACAATTGAGACATTAAAAGATTTATTTTGAAACTCTAAGAAGATGCGTGTGAGATTACTGTGGTCTTTCGGGAGAAACAAGTCTCAATCTGCTGTCCATAAAATCTCATTGCTGTTGAGGAGCAACAAGTGAGACACTAAAGAGATCTCATCTGTGATTTTTCTTTCCTTTGCACACAGACATATTCAGTGTTGAGGTGTGTGTTCACGCCGTGTGCTGTTTTGTTTACATCAGTGTGTTTTATAAGCTCCGAATATAAACACAGATCTTGCAGTTTGTTTTTATTTGCAAGAACGACAGAGATGATGAAATGATATCATAAAAGTGCCGGTGTGTGTGTGCGTGGAGTGTGTGAGGCAACGATCAGAGCTGGAATGGCTGTTTGTATTAATATTCCCTCAGGTGTGAAAGAGAAGAGATAAAATCAGATGTGGCTCTGATGTTACGCCTCCTGATAAACTGATATAATTAAAAATAAATATAAACCTTCTATTTCCCTCCGTGCCGCAGGCCGTGGAAGTGTGAGGTAGATTTCCTTTGAATGCAGGGATGGTAATTTCTCTAAAATCATCAAATCTGACAACAAAGAAATGAAGATCTCCAGCACTGTGTACTCTCTCTCTCTCTCTCTCTTTCACAGTTACACTTTTACACTTTACTCTTGCACACACTCAAACATTCACAGAGGCCTTGAAACACTTCCAAATTGGGCTCTAAAATCACAGCTCTGAAAATTAGGGTCAGAAATGTGAAATTGGAGAGATGCGTCACCCAAAAAGCCTCATGTCTTTCCAATTCTGTATGACATTCTCTCTACTGCATAAGACAAAATATATTATGAAACAACACTGACTTTCATTATATGGACAAAAAAACACTGAGACATTTAATTATATGTTCTTGTTTGTTTCACAGAAGAAAGACATGAAGAGTGAGTAAATGATAAAATTCTGTAAGATTATGTTCACCAAGTCTGCATTTATTTGATTAAAATTAAGGGGACATACACACAGTTTCTGCCAATCTCTCATGTTAAGGAAGTAGTATGATAGAGTAGTATGGCAAATATTCATATCCACGAAGATTCTTTAGTTTTATCAGATTTATAAAAGAAAGATACAGCTGTACTGCTTCTCTCAGAAGACGGTCGAGCTCCTGGAGGCGTGCCGTGGGCGGAGCTAAAGAATCACGAGCACGCAAAGTATATCTGGCACAGAAATACTCACACGTCCAACTTGTTTTTGGAGACTTTGGCCATGTTTAGCGCGAGAATCCAACTCTTTAGCGGTGTAAATAAGTCAGAATGCATGAAATAGTATTAGACCTCCCCTTTAAAGTAAAACAGTTTGAATATATTTTAAAATGTAATGTATTCCTGTGATGCAAAGCTGAATTTTCAGCATCATTACTCCAGTCTTCAGTGTCACATGATCCTTCAGAAATCATTCTGATATGCTGATTTGCTGCTTCTTAACTAACATTTGGTATAGGTTTCAATATGATTATATTAAAATGCTCTTTTAAGCATTATTTGGATTGTACTTGTTTGTTAGCATGTCTGTAAAATCTGCATGTCATCCGTATTTCTGGTTATCTCTGTCAACCATAATGGTTTCAGGAGTGACTCATGGGAATGATAATTTAGGGAATTAAGCCAGTATTTAAATTCCCAAATGCTCATTACCTGCAAAAATGTCAGAGAGCAGCCCTACGGCGTTTAGTACTAGTCAAAAAAAGATTTTTAAAATGACTTTTGGGCCAATTCCTCCATGCTAACACAGAGATGGCGATTCAGGCAGAAATTAAATTAACCAACAGCAGATAATTCAGCTGGGAATTTTCTCCTGGCTGGTGGAAAAAAACATAGACTGATTCCCATTAAGATAGCAAAAAACTCAGATTATCATCTGCAAATGCTAAAATTACATCATGTGCCTATGTAAAACAATTACAGGCTGTGTTTACATGAAGAAATTGGCCCATCTAAATGTAAATCTGCTGAAAATAATCCTATATGTAAAAGTAAAAATGTCCCTGAAAATATTAAACATTGTTATAATGTTAATGTTTTGCTCTGATTTCCGCTCATTCTCATTATGGGCTGCAGCAGGCAGATCATGTGACCTCGCTGTCCGTCGAAGGCATCTCTGAGTTAATCATACTCTTCATACTGGTTTCTTCTCTTTTTCCCCCTCTCTCTCTCTTCTTTCTCTTCCCTCTCTGTTTTTTTTCCAGATTCCCTTTAGAGAAAGTTTCAAGAAGTTTCTATAAATTAATAAAGATCTGGTGCTGTATGAAGCCGATCTGGCTTTGAACGGGAGCGTATTGATCTCGCAGGTGAAGCAGGGATCAGCACTTCAAACAGAATGCGTTGTTCCAGAGGAGAGTTTGGAATGGCAGGCGCACTCCTATCTGAAAGCCTCAGGAACCCACCAAACCCACACAACGAGTCATACGACAAAGACAATGGCCACATTTTGTATTTCACCTGTTTTAGCAAAAAACATTGTTAGGAAGTTTTGTTGCTAGTTAGCTCTCCTCCGTTCATTTGAGAGTATGAACATTTCATAAACCTTTTATATCTTCACTTCTTCTTTTGGAACTATTTTCTTTGGCGGGACAAATACAAACCAAATATCTGGCCATACACTCTCAAAGACATTTAATATTCAGTGATATTTATGATTTGACTGCACTGACACTATCGGATGAGAACAAAACTTGAACTGAATTGAGCTGAATAACAACACTATTGTCTTCTGTAGAGCTGCTTTACAGCTGAATCGAATTCATTCATAATCGACAAATTTTGCAACAACACTGAACTGACTCGAGCCGCTTTTGACTACTGTTTTCAGCTGAGCTGCTTATCGCTGAATTGAACTTGTTTCATACTTGATGAAGTTTACACAGTAAACTGAACTGAATCAACACTAAACTAACTTTGGGGCTATTTTCTTTGGTGGAACAAATTTAAACAAAATTTCTGGCCATACACTCCTAAAGACACTCACACAGTGATATTTTAATTTGACAGCACTGTCGCATAAGAACAAATCTTGAACTGAATTGAGTTGTGACACGATTGTCTTCTGTAGACCTGCTGTATAGCACATATGTTTTTCAGCCTGGTTCTCAGAATCTGGAGATTTGGTTTGGTCCTCACACGGCGGCACACGGCACATAAGCCTAAATTGATTTTAGCTCCATAGGTGGCAATGGGTCTACGATGTACTTAGGCTTACAATGATTTTGGGAAACACAGGCCATGTCGGTACGCAAACGCGATCTCTGAACTCATTTACACAGCGCATTTCTTATTTTGGTCGTGCATGCGGACCTGCGGACCACTTATGTGCACCCGTTTATAGCAGAATTTGGATTTGCCTGATATTTGATGAATTTTGCATCAGTGATTTGATTACTGTTTATTACTGTGAATATCTATTGTTCGAAGCACTAGCTATATAAATAAAGGTGACAGCTTGATTTAAAAATAAAGGTTCTTTATTGGCATTGATGGTTTAACATCCATGGAATCTTTCCATGATTAAAAAGAAGAACTATTTTGGGTTCCCAAAGAACCTGTCATTGAACTGTTATTTTACTGTAAAGAACATTTAAATAATCTAAAGAACCCTTTTACACTATAAAGAACCGTCTGTGGAATGGAAAGTTTCCATGGATATTAAAGGTTCTTAAAGGGGTCATATGACGTTGCTAAAAAATAACATTATTTGGTGTATTTGGTGTAATGAAATGTGTTTATGTGGTTTAAGGTTCAAAAAACACATTATTTTCCTCAAATTGTCCATTATTGTTTCTCCTCTATGCCCCGCCTTTCTGAAACGCGTCGATTTTTACAAAGCTCATCGGTCTGAAAAGCGAGGTGTGCTGTGATTGGCCAGCTATCCAGTGCGTTGTGATTGGCCGAATACCTCAAGCGTGTGACGGAAATGTTACGCCCTTTCCATACTGTAATGCCATGTCCCGGCGCGACGAGACAAAACCAATAAAGCCCATTATAATTGAGGCATTTGTAGCATCCAGTGGGGACATAATTACGGATTATAATTACTTAAACTGTCTTTTCACGCGGCTCGATACGTAACGCGTAAACATAAAACCATGTCTGCATTTGTGATCGGAGAAATGACAAACAACAAGCTCTACACTGCTCAAAACTCATGTTTGAATCATCAGCGGCAAATCCTTTAAACATGAAAACGTACTTACAGGCTGTGAGTCAGCATTATTTGTCAG
>NW_015505576.1:155242-160977 GCF_001515645.1 Sinocyclocheilus grahami
TGCTAAAAAGAACATTATTTTGTGTATTTGGTGTAATGAAATGTGTTTGTGGTTTAAAGTTAAAAACACATTATTTTCCACATATTGTCCATTATTGTTTCTCCTCTATGCCCCGCCTTTCTGAAACGCGTCGATTTTTACAAAGCTCATCGGTCTGAAAAGCGAGGTGTGCTGTGATTGGCCAGCTATCCAGTGCGTTGTGATTGGCCGAATACCTCAAGCGTGTGACGGAAATGTTACGCCCTTTCCATACTGTAATGCCATGTCCCGGCGCGACGAGACAAAACCAATAAAGCCCATTATAATTGAGGCATTTGTAGCATCCAGTGGGGACATAATTACGGATTATAATTACTTAAACTGTCTTTTCACGCGGCTCGATACGTAACGCGTAAACATAAAACCATGTCTGCATTTGTGATCGGAGAAATGACAAACAACAAGCTCTACACTGCTCAAAACTCATGTTTGAATCATCAGCGGCAAATCCTTTAAACATGAAAACGTACTTACAGGCTGTGAGTCAGCATTATTTGTCAGAACACCGGCATTGTAGGCTACTCTCTCAGGAAACAGTCCTCCGTAAAATGCGTTGCACACATCTGAATATTTGGTTTGATCTGTTCTGGAACAGTGTTGTAAATGCAACTTAACCACTGATTTCTATTCGTGTCCTCTTTTGGAAGGCCAAACAAGTAGTTTCGCTTTCACAACGAAAGACACAGCGTCTTCACGACATGGCGGCGGCGGCAACAATACTACAGTGAGAATCAAAGTTATGCCTTCTTTCTTTGCATGAACATTTGGGCAGCGTTATGCAAATCTTCCCACACAGTGACGTAGATATGTGGGGGCGTGTTTAAACGAGGCGTTTTAGGAGGACGTGGACGAGTCTTAACTTTCATAAAGAATATCTCTTTGGGTTTGAGACTTTAGTCTTTGCAACTTTAGGTATCTTATCTATTCACAAACAGCTTGTAACACTCCAAAGAGAAAGGAAAACTTGAAATCGCATCATATGGAACCATTAACACCAATAAAGAACCTTTATTTTGAAGAGTGTTCAGTTGAATCACTTCACTCTTGAAGGTCCTTTATAGTAGTAACAGGTTCTTCACACTAAAAAAAAAAGTTATTTTAAGAACTGCTCACTGAAAGGTTCTTCTATTGCAGAAAAGGTTCTTAAAAATTTGAAATGTTCTTCACACTAATAAAAAATGGTTCTTTTTAAGAACTGTTCACAAATTGAAAACAAATTGAAAATTAAAAATTGAAAACGCAATTGCAAATACAATTTGCAATTCCTTTTGAATATTGTCCTAAATATCATTCCATAGTGATGTCATCAAAATTGTAGATCCATATTGGCGGAAGTTAGAGAGTGTAAGATTTGAATGCTTATAACTTCTAAATGCGAATTTTGTCATTGTTTTGGAGCACACTAGTTTAGATAAACTTAAGGCCAACATATTCTAAAAAACTAAATACTTAAATTTTGATTTCATGGGGACTTTAACGCTCTCTGTCTGTGTGTGGGTTATTAGTGTGTGAGCCGATTCGTCTCCGAGCTGTGTAAGACGATGATTCTAATTAAAAGCATAATGTAGGAGAGTTTCCTCTGTTTGACTTCAGCTACAGGGAACAAATCCCTCGGTTAATCCAACCCGAGCGCACTGCCAGCCGCTTCACAGGGTGTGGGGTGTGTGTGTGTGTGTGTGTTCTTCTCTGTCTCTGTAGAGCTGGAAGAGAGGATAGTGATTGCATAGGCTATCTGATCCACCTGCTGTGTCACATGGTACGGAGTTGCCTATGTGCCATCTGATGTGTATTGCATGTAAAAATGGCAAGCACTTCTCGCAATCACACGCTTTAATCTGATTGGCTGATTTGCACAAGTCAGGGTGTGCTGGTTTACATCAGTCTGTCTGGAAAAGTTATCTTTGCAAGTTCCCAGGTTGTTAAAACGAGCCTTCTGAGAAAGACCTACTTGCTGGATTTGCCAAAGTTTGCAGGGTTCCAGGCATCAACTCTTTGAAAGTTTCATCGGAGGCCCTTGTTCAGACAGGCAGATTCTTTTTTCTGATGTATCCGATTAAATCTGTTTAGTTGGTTGTAGCTTGAACAGCAGTAAACCACATGAAAATCAGATGTTTACAAACCAGACCCGAACCACATACAGGATGCACATCAACATTTGGGACATGATGTGTAACATAACATCCAAGTGCACTATATACTCTTGATTCTGAACAAGCGATCAGACAAGATCTGAACTGGTTACACATTATACCAAATAATTGTATATTTTGTTTAGATAATTTACAGACAAAAATAATCTATTATTTGGTGACAGTTTTTGTTTACATTTTAATTTGTATTTATTTTAACATTTCAATTTTAAAGTATACATTTACCTATATATATAAATATATTCCTAAATATGAATAAAAATATTGTGCATGTGTGTGTGTGTGCGTACATGTGTACATATACATGGATATGTTGTCATAGAACTATTACTCTGATTAAAGTCATAATTAAATGTTTCGGACTGATGATGCTCAATTGTGAGTCATTTTAACGGAATGATTTAATAGAACCAGTTCATGAGAATCATTTCTTCATTTAAATCCTTCAATTACACTATATAATTTTTTTTTAATGATCTCAATTCCCAACCAGAATTATTATAGTTAACTAAATCTGAAAAAAGCTATAAAATAAATGTTAACTGAAATCAAATAAAATATGAATTTTTTTTTATTTCCTCTAGTTGCCAAAGGAACATTTTTCATTTTCATTGTTGTACTAAAAATAACTGAAACTAAAACTTTAATAACAATAAAGTAAAAAAAAAAACTAGGCTGTATGGTGTTTGATTTGACCTGTTTAAATTATGTTTTCTCTCTTCTGTGTGTGATTAGTCATCAAAAACACCAGATAAAACACACACACCAGAACAGAAATGCACTAAATGTCTGTGTTTAAAAACAGCCACCACACAACTCTCACACACACACACACACACCTGGCAGTTAGTGACATGTTCCTCTGCCGCTCTCCTGTTTGTGTGTGTGTGCGCTCGCTCAGATCTCGCTGTTCAGGTAACTGTTGTTTTGCTGCATACGCATGTTTACTCGTTTTCCTCTCCCTCCTCCTGTGGCAGGCCTGTCATCCCTCGCTCCGTGTTAAAAGCACTCTGAGAGGCAGCTAATGCTGCTCAACAACAAACCTGAGCTTTGAAGAGACACACACACGTGGTCCGGGTTACATCCTCGCTGCCACAGTCTAACACACACACACTCACACTGCGCTGGTCTCCAATTACTGCTTCCGCCATGGTTTCTTGTTGATCGGACGGGCCTTGATGGTGTGTCACGGAGAGATTGTGTGTGTATGTGTGCACGTTCCTCCCCGGTTTGTGCTGACAGACGGCCAATTTATGCCACAGTTACCCAGCATGCATCGGTGGATTAATCAGTGCTCTCATTTGCATTAATCAGGGGGTGGAGGCGGGCCGTTGTGAGGTATCGTGCTCGTGGGTTGGCTAGGTGGATCCGGGGGGGGGTCTGATTTGATTGGTTGATCTGGCTGTCAGTAGTTGTGTTGCCCTGCAGGTCCAAAGCCTCACAGTAGTGTGCAAATCACACACACACACACACACACACACACACACATGCTCACAGACGGAATAGGCCTCCTGTCAGAGGCTCGTTTGGAATTCCCTTTAAAGCCGGACGGAGCGTCTGTACCTGTCAGAATGCCTGAGAAGAGAGCTCTGTGACTGACTCATACACACGAGCCAGGCTGTACCTCACCCACCTTCCAGACAAATGCCTTCATCTAACACTTCAGAGAGAAATGGCCAGGCAGAGGAGAGGAGAGCAGCAGAAATATTTAAGTCCATAACATGTCTGACATTATTGACCCTTTAATTGAGTGTGTGAATCAGTGGCTCATTCTGCTGTGGAATCTGCTTGGGAGATTTAATAGAGTTCTTTAGGTATCAATTTTGTCTCAGGATCTTCACTTAAAATTACTTAGGACAAATAAAAATTAGTCAAATGTTGACATGCACTACCATTTAAAAGTTTGGGGTTTGTAAGATTTATTAATTTTTTTAATAAAGAAATTAATACTTTTATCCAGAAAGGGTGCATTAAATTGATTTTAAAAAGTGACAGTAAAGACATTTATATGCCATGACATTTATATTTATTTTGCCGGCAGCCATTTCACCCTGTAGCCCAAGACTGGTTGCCCACTGAAGCTAAGCAGGGTTGAACTTGGTTAGTACCTGGATGAGAGACCTCCTGGGAAAACTAGATGGCGCATTTCCACTGCGTGGTACGACTCGGCACGGCACGGCTCGGTTTGCGTTTCCATTGCAGTTCAGTACCGCTTTAGAGTGGGCGGGATTATTCACATGTTGTTAGTTGCGCCGCCTCTATTGCCGCGACTCCTGAAAAACGTTTTCATTCCGCGTCGCCCCATCAAGCTCTCGCTGGATCTGCTCCTCTGCTATCAACGAGAGGAACGTCTGTACTTCCTCAACAGACAACGAAACAGCCACTTTTTGGTTGTTAAAAAAGGTGCGCTTGTTCAAAACAGTTGCGGTCGATCCTTCGCTGACTGTGCTGATTTAAATCTAGCGGTACTGTTGTGTTTGTGTCGCAAGTTCAGTGACGCAGGTAGTGACGATTCTCTCCGGCCAATCCGTGATCAGCAGAGTTTACACGTCACGTTTTGGTAACGGTACGGTTCACTTGTGGCGCTTTCCCACTGCATGGTACGGCACGGTATGGGTACAGTACCTGGTACTTTTTTTAGTACCACCTCGGTTGAGGTTCCAAGTGAACCGTACCATTACCAAAACGTGACATGTAAACTCTGCTGATCACGGATTGGCCGGAGAGAATCGTCACTACCTGCGTCACTGAACTTGCGACACAAACACAACAGAACCGCTAGATTTAAATCAGTACAGCCAGCGAAGGATCGAACGCAACTGTTTTGAACGAGCGCACCTTTTTTAACAACCAAAAAATGTCTGTTTCGTTGTCTGTTGAGGAAGTACAGACATTCTTCTCCTTGATAGCAGAGCAGTGGATCCAGTGAGAGCTTGATGGGACAACGCAGAATGAAAAAAATTTTCAGGAGTTGCGGCAGTATAGGCGGCGCAACTAATAATGACATGTGAATAATCCCACCCACTCTAAAGCGGTACTAAACTGTAGTGGAAACGCAAACCGAGCCATGCCGAGCCGAGTCGTACCACGCAGTGGAAAAGTGCCATTGGAACCTCAACCGAGGTGGTACTAAAAAAAGTACCAGGTACTGCACACTGTAAAAAATTACCGTGAATTTAACGGTAAAAGACTGCAAAAATGCTACAGTAAAAACCTGTTAAATGGTTAACGGTAAATTCCCCTACTATATACGGTGAAAAAGTGTATTGGACATTACATGTATTGGACATTAATTTTACGGTAGTATACCGTTTTTGGAAGTGAAAAATACCGTATAATTTACAGTGAATAACCATTAATTGACATTCTCAGAATTCCCTGCGTTACATTTCAAATTTGATGTTTTTTGTTGAAATAACTGTTTCTTAGTTTTTTCTTATCAGTTTTGTATATTAGGGTTGTGTTTACACCTAATGTTGTTAAATGAATGTTTATTGCATTATTGCAGTTTCATGTGTGTTACCATGATGGTGTTTAGTGTTTGTG
>NW_015505576.1:161658-177145 GCF_001515645.1 Sinocyclocheilus grahami
ACGGTATTTAACTGTAAATTTAAGTTAAAACCATAAAACCGAAAACGTTGCTACCGTATTTTTTACGGTAAAATTCCGGCAACCACAGCTGCCGGTTTTCTACTGTAAATCTTTTTTTTTTTTACAGTGTACCCAGTGGAAAACCCCCGAAAAGTGAACCGTACCGTGCCGTATCATGCAGTGGAAAAGCGCCATAGGTTGCTGCTGGAAGAGGTTTTAGTGAGGCCAGCAGGGGGTGCTCACCCTGTGGTCTGTGTGTGTCCTAATGCCCCAGTGTAGTGACGGGGACACTATGCTGTCAAAAAGCACCGTCCTTCGGATGAGACGTTAAACCGAGGTCCTGACTCTCTGTGGTCATTCAAACAAAATCCCAGGATATCTTTGATAAAGAGTAGGGGTGTAACCCCGGCATCCTGGCCAAATTCGCCAATTGGCCTCTGTCCACCATCATGGCCTCCTAATAATCCCAATATACTGGTTGGCTCCTGGTTCACTCCTTCTCCTCTCCACCAATGAGCTTGTGTATGGTGGGCTATATGACACAATATGGCTGCCGTTATATCTGCTGCATTTGGTGGTGGTTGAGGAGCTTTCCCCTTTCAAAGCGCTTTGAGTACCCAGAAAAGTGCTATATAAATGTAATGACTTTTTTATTATCATTATTATTATTATATGTTACAAAATATTTCTCTTTCAGTGCTTTGATGAAATGCTGTTCATCAACATTCTATTCATTTAAGAATCCTGAATAAAAATCCCAGCTAACAAGGAACATTCTCAGAACATTCTGGCAAGGTTCTCTCAAAGAAACAATCTTCCAATAACGTTAGTAGAGCGTTTGTTCAATGTTCTTAAAACATTAGCACAAAAACATTATCTGTACATTGTGGAACATTTAAATTGGATGTTCGTTTAATGTTTTTTAAATGTTACACATTTTTTCAGAATGTTCAGAGAACATTCAAAATAGCATTCCCAAAATGTTTGCAAAATGATCAAATGGAATATTTCCTCAACATTTACATAACCAAAAAATCTACATGTTTAGAGAATGTTCAGAAATAACGTTTTCAAAACTTTTTGAACATTTTGCTGGGATGTAAAAAATATGAAGCAGCACAACTGTTTTCAACATTGATGATAATCAGAAATGTTTCTTGAGCAGCAAATCAGCATATTAGAATGATTTCTGAAGATCATGTGACACTGAAGACTGCAGTAATGATGCTGAAAATTCAGCTTAGTTTTGATGTACAGAATGAGTATAGAGAGGGATGAAATTAATGTGGAGAGCAGATTTGGAGAAATACTTGAGGTTATATTGAGATCAATGATATTTTGCTGCAGACTTTTCCAGATAACATTTTTAATGCTCAGAAGTTACACTTTGATAACTATGTAGACTTTGTGGGTTTATGTTTTATTTAATTGGTTTCAATTAAGTATCATTTTTGTCTTAGACGTTTCTCATAATTTAATATACATGATACAGTAGTTGACATACATTAAGATTATAGAGCCTTAAAATTAATTTGACTTGAATAGCTAATTTGATCTTTGAATGTGAGGAGAAATCTTTAAATTCATATTGAAATTGCAGACATTGGTATCTTATAATCTGAACACAGTTTGAGACGTTGTTGAGATCTTGTGAAACTCTGATATTCCTCAGTTTCTCTGGTGGAAAATCAGCGTATTTTAAACGGTATTTAACTGTAAATTTAAGTTAAAACCATAAAACCGAAAACGTTGCTACCGTATTTTTTACGGTAAAATTCCGGCAACCACAGCTGCCGGTTTTCTACTGTAAATCTTTTTTTTTTTTACAGTGTACCCAGTGGAAAACCCCCGAAAAGTGAACCGTACCGTGCCGTATCATGCAGTGGAAAAGCGCCATAGGTTGCTGCTGGAAGAGGTTTTAGTGAGGCCAGCAGGGGGTGCTCACCCTGTGGTCTGTGTGTGTCCTAATGCCCCAGTGTAGTGACGGGGACACTATGCTGTCAAAAAGCACCGTCCTTCGGATGAGACGTTAAACCGAGGTCCTGACTCTCTGTGGTCATTCAAACAAAATCCCAGGATATCTTTGATAAAGAGTAGGGGTGTAACCCCGGCATCCTGGCCAAATTCGCCAATTGGCCTCTGTCCACCATCATGGCCTCCTAATAATCCCAATATACTGGTTGGCTCCTGGTTCACTCCTTCTCCTCTCCACCAATGAGCTTGTGTATGGTGGGCTATATGACACAATATGGCTGCCGTTATATCTGCTGCATTTGGTGGTGGTTGAGGAGCTTTCCCCTTTCAAAGCGCTTTGAGTACCCAGAAAAGTGCTATATAAATGTAATGACTTTTTTATTATCATTATTATTATTATATGTTACAAAAGATTTCTCTTTCAGTGCTTTGATGAAATGCTGTTCATCAACATTCTATTAGTAATGACTTTTTTATTATCATTATTATTATTATATGTTACAAAATATTTCTCTTTCAGTGCTTTGATGAAATGCTGTTCATCAACATTCTATTCATTTAAGAATCCTGAATAAAAATCCCAGCTAACAAGGAACATTCTCAGAACATTCTGGCAAGGTTCTCTCAAAGAAACAATCTTCCAATAACGTTAGTAGAGCGTTTGTTCAATGTTCTTAAAACATTAGCACAAAAACATTATCTGTACATTGTGGAACATTTAAATTGGATGTTCGTTTAATGTTTTTTAAATGTTACACATTTTTTCAGAATGTTCAGAGAACATTCAAAATAGCATTCCCAAAATGTTTGCAAAATGATCAAATGGAATATTTCCTCAACATTTACATAACCAAAAAATCTACATGTTTAGAGAATGTTCAGAAATAACGTTTTCAAAACTTTTTGAACGTTTTGCTGGGATGTAAAAAATATGAAGCAGCACAACTGTTTTCAACATTGATGATAATCAGAAATGTTTCTTGAGCAGCAAATCAGCATATTAGAATGATTTCTGAAGATCATGTGACACTGAAGACTGCAGTAATGATGCTGAAAATTCAGTTTAGTTTTGATGTACAGAATGAGTATAGAGAGGGATGAAATGAATGTGGAGAGCAGATTTGGAGAAATACTTGAGGTTATATTGAGATCAATGATATTTTGCTGCAGACTTTTCCAGATAACATTTTTAATGCTCAGAAGTTACACTTTGATAACTATGTAGACTTTGTGGGTTTATGTTTTATTTAATTGGTTTCAATTAAGTACTAAATGTTACACATTTTTTCAGAATGTTCAGAGAACATTCAAAATAGCATTCCCAAAATGTTTGCAAAATGATCAAATGGAATATTTCCTCAACATTTACATAACCAAAAAATCTACATGTTTAGAGAATGTTCAGAAATAACGTTTTCAAAACTTTTTGAACATTTTGCTGGGATGTAAAAAATATGAAGCAGCACAACTGTTTTCAACATTGATGATAATCAGAAATGTTTCTTGAGCAGCAAATCAGCATATTAGAATGATTTCTGAAGATCATGTGACACTGAAGACTGCAGTAATGATGCTGAAAATTCAGCT
Organism: Sinocyclocheilus grahami; assembly: GCF_001515645.1. NCBI lineage: Eukaryota > Metazoa > Chordata > Actinopteri > Cypriniformes > Cyprinidae > Sinocyclocheilus > Sinocyclocheilus grahami. The sequence goes on from NW_015505576.1 coordinate 165,220, forward strand.
TAGTTTTGATGTACAGAATGAGTATAGAGAGGGATGAAATTAATGTGGAGAGCAGATTTGGAGAAATACTTGAGGTTATATTGAGATCAATGATATTTTGCTGCAGACTTTTCCAGATAACATTTTTAATGCTCAGAAGTTACACTTTGATAACTATGTAGACTTTGTGGGTTTATGTTTTATTTAATTGGTTTCAATTAAGTATCATTTTTGTCTTAGACGTTTCTCATAATTTAATATACATGATACAGTAGTTGACATACATTAAGATTATAGAGCCTTAAAATTAATTTGACTTGAATAGCTAATTTGATCTTTGAATGTGAGGAGAAATCTTTAAATTCATATTGAAATTGCAGACATTGGTATCTTATAATCTGAACACAGTTTGAGACGTTGTTGAGATCTTGTGAAACTCTGTGATATTCCTCAGTTTCTCTGGTGGAAAATCAGCGTATTTTAATTGCTCTTCATTAAATATCATTGCTGTTGAGGAGCAGTGGTATCTTATAATCTGAACACAGTTTGAGACGTTGTTGAGATCTTGTGAAACTCTGATATTCCTCAGTTTCTCTGGTGGAAAATCAGCGTATTTTAATTGCTCTTCATTAAATATCATTGCTGTTGAGGAGCAACAGTCGAGACATTCAAGATATAAAGCTCTTGTGTGATTGTTCTTTCTCAGCAGACCCTGTGAAAGCTGTAGATCAGGTGTTGTACAGGTTTGTTGTGCAGATTCTCAATTAGCTGGACTGCTGTTCTGGGCAGCACTGCAGTAGGGCAACAGAACAAAGACAGATGCACTGTGGGATACCAAATACTCAACACACAAACACACACACACACACACACACACACACACACACTCTCTCTCTCTCTCTCTCTCTCTCTCTCTCTGTGTGTGTGTGGGGGGGGGGGGGGGGGTGGTTTGGTCTGACATGACAGAGCTACATTTATTTTCTGAAGAAAACTTGCATGCAAAACTCACTACAATATTGCTAGGATGTTATGGATGGTTGCCAGTCATTGCCAGGGTGTTGCTATAAATTTTCTATGGTTTCTGAGTTCTGGTTGCCATTGCTTTGCTATGTAGTTTCTGAAGTGTTACGAGTAGTTGCTAGAGTGTTCCTATCTTAATCGTTGCCAGGGTGTTGCTATGTAGTTTCTAAGCTGTTCTGCGTGGTTTCCAGGATGTTGCTATGCAGTTTCTGACTGGTTGCTAGGGTGTTGCTGTGTAGTTTCTGAGGTGTTCTGAATCATTGCCAGGGTGTTGCTATGTAGTTTCTGAAGTGTTCTGAATGGTTGCTAGGGTGTTGCTAGGTGGTTCAAGTTCAAGTTCACGTTTATTTATAAAGCACATTTAAAATCAACAAGTGCTGTACCAAAGTGCTGTACAATTTTAAAGTGGTTGTTTACTGGCCCAAATCAAAAGAGTTCACCTTCAAGTCTTTTTTCCCTCAAGAGATTTCTTTGGGCATTTTATCGCCCACCTAGCAAAAACTGTGCATCTGATCATAACCTAGCAATCAGCACTAATTAAACAACCATAATTTGCAATAAATCAGTGTTTGATGTAGCTTATGAAACGCATCACCATCTCCGTGTGAAATTCTCACAGGTTTCGGCTGTAACAAACACACATGAACACTGATTGAGTTTGCAGGTGTTTGGATTGAATTTGAAGGTGTTATTGCAAACAGAGATTTGAATTTCCATCCAGAGCAGCAAATAGGAAATGAGACCAATAACCTTGACTGGCATTTGCTCCTGTGTGTGTGCGTGTGTGTTTTATATGCATGAGGATTCTTTCATTTGTGTTTTATTTGCGCTCTTCGGTTGGGGAGATAAAACTATTAATATATATGGCAATGAGAGAAGAGAGGCTGTGGCATATGCCTGCAAGCAAGAATATTAAAACTAAGAGAACTATAGTGATATCCAGCCACACGAGTCATTTAGGAGACATGGACAATCTGGTGCTGGCTATTGTCGTGTGTAATCGATTTGCTCTGCTGTCTTAGATCTTAGGTCTGAGTTTTCCATAGGTCTCACATGATCTGACTCTCTCTTTCTATTTCCCTCAAGATAAAAGTAGCTTGATTGACATAGTAAAAAAAAAAAAATCTAATTTATAGTTCATTATTTATACAGATGTTTAAAAGCATGCCTGTTGCATGTGTCATTTACAAATTCTATTACAAATTATTAGTAATTATATTACTAATTATTACAAAAATATGAATAAATGTATGTTCCTCTATCGTAAATCCTCTTGGATAAAAGCTTCTGCTAAATGCATAAATGTAAATATATAATTTGTATTATTAATTTATGTATTTGTATTTATAATAATAATAAAAATAAATGTAAACAAATCAATGCATAAAGGTATATTTTTATTGCAAGTTGGCTTGGAAAAAAAGCATCTGCATAAATATTGCATAAATGCAATTTTATGATTATTATTAATTATAATGATGATGATGATGATGATAAATGGATGTATTAATGTATATTTTGTATTATTAAATCAATTGTTTTCTTATTTTGGTGTTATAATAGTAATAATTAATAATAATAAAAAAATAAATGAATTTAATAATAAAAATTATAACTATCATTAATAATGCAAGACATGAAATGCTTTGGGGCAGAAAATTGTAAATAGTAAAACAAAATGCATTTAACAGTAATAACTAAAGTAATTCAGCCTAAAATATGTGTGTGTGTGTGTGTGTGTGTGTGTGTATGTATATATATAATTTTTTTGTCTTTTAATTATTTTTTTCAGAAATTTTTTCAAGTTTTTTAGAAACTCAGACCATTTTGGAGCAACATGAGGGTGAGTAAAATAAATATCATTTTTGGGGTTTTTATTTTTTACACACTGACTGAATAAAAAAAAGTTATTTTAAACCCCACTGCTGTATGCTCTTCTATAGCATCAATCCGTAGACGTTCTTATACTTGTGTACTTTAATTAGTATCATTGTAAAATTCTTAAACCTGCTCTTGAGAGACACTGCAACCTGCGATTTCTGTGTAGAGAGTTGAGTTGCACACAGCAAAGCATGATGGGACGGATAAAACAGGGACTATTAATCCAGAATGCCCCAAATGAGAAGGAGCGAGCGAGCAAGAGTTTTAAGACTCGTTTTGCTACAGGAAGCTGTCACAGACATTTACTTTCGTGCCGTTTGCTGCAACAACTTTCTTCCATAAGCCCCCATGACCCCAGAGACAAGCTCACTACGCCTCCATACCCTAAATAACTCCAGATTAAAATTTTACACACTCTCTCCCTCTCATGTTCTGACAAAGAGCAGTGTTGGCCTGTCATCTCCGATCTCATCTGCTGAGGAGACATCGCTGCTCCTCAGTAAACACAAACACACACTCACAAATACGTTCAGACACGCTCTCGCAAACCTTCATTATTCTAAACACATGCATCATGCGAGTTTAATGACATTCTATATTAATTCTATATTGATGCACCTTGCATGTTGCATGGCAACCGTAAACGAGCATGAACTATATTAGTGAAAATTATTTACTTTGATTATTATTAGTAATGCATTTAACTGTTTATTCAACAATGTGCACAAAAAGTATATTTGCATCAAAAACTCTTAACCCTTGAGCTGTGCTGAGAATCTTTGACCTAATTTGGTTTTCCTAGTAAAAAATGGCCAGCATTTGCTTGTAAATCTCTCATTTTGTCAACTTGTTTTCTTTCAATTTGCACAGGAACTGATTGATCGTAGGTCTCGTTCATCTGATCTTATGCATTTCAGTTTTTGAGTGAATAAATAAATAAATAAAAATAAAACCATGATTTGTGGATAATTTTTGAAATGTTCACTCAAAAACTGACTGAGGTGCATGAAGTCAGATCAGTGAGGCCTATAACCAGTACTAAAAAGAAATACAAACCCTGTGCTCATTGAAAAAAAACAAGCTGATAAAAAGATTTAATCCAGTATTTGTTAATAATATAGCATAACAAGAAATTTATAAGCAATTTTTTGTAGTCCAGTCATTTTTGATTGGGAACACCACATGTGTAACAAGGTCCGGGGAAAAAATTACAAAAATTATCAAATTTTTTGGGGGAAGTTGAGATACCCTGTGTGTGTAAAGTCAGTAAGTTATAGTACAATGTGACATTAAATAGCATTTTCGGGGGAAAATAAAATCCTATCTAGGTCAAAATGACTGTGACACAACATTAGCGTTAAATATAAGTTAAAGACACCTAATATAAAGTTTTTTATTTAATTTCTATTGTACTTAAGAGACCCTTTAAACATGCTAAAATCACTGTAGTTGTAATTTGTCATATTTAGTAATTTTGTGAATATAATGGTTTGAGTTTAAAGGCCATTTAGTTCAATGATTGTGTTTGTTTTGCCAACAAATTGTTTTGCCATAGAAGAACATTTTTGTCTAAATGGTTCCGAAGAACCTTTTGAAGCACCTTTTATTTTTAAGAGTGTAGAGTTTCGCAGACTCCTGTCACTGTCCACTCTAATGCAGATGTATAGATTTATAGATGAGGAGAGATCTTTTTGTTTAATTTATCACTTCTCTCATCCTCTTGCTCTCTTCTCAATGTCTGTAATTTTTTGTAATCATAAAGATGAAAGCACTGATGATTTTTGCCCTGAAGTATAAACAGAACTGGCTGACGACATCAATATCCACAAATCTAAACAAACGGGAGGAGCAGCAAACTTCACAAAAGTGCCTCTTCAGCATGTGTGTGTTTGTGCGACGCGTGAAGTGTGTAACTGACCAATTAGACTACAAATTAGACCGAAAATCAAGGCTTGAGCGGGATCTTGATCAATAAAAATTTTTTTTTCATGTTTTTTTTTGGGGGGTGGGGTGGGTGTTCAAAATCTCAGACTTAAAGTGAAATGAGAGTGAAACAGACATCAGAGTGGTTCAGACACACATGCACACAAATTCATTGTGACGTTCAAATAACGTTGACTCTGCTGGGTCGTGGAAATAAAGCCGTGACGATAGCAAACTCAATAAAACACGAGTACATGAGAAACAAATAAACATAAAAGACAGAGAAAGTGTTTTAAGGGGCATAACCTAAAAACAACACAACTGTGTGTGTGTGTGTGTGTGCAGAAATTGATTGCTCTTTGTCTGCAATGTCAAGACATTGTGAATGGTCCTTTTTTTCAGCTCAAGAACAATAAAACAGAAAGTCTCCTGATACATAAGTACCTCGCGCGGGAGGAATGGGCCATTCTCTTTATTTTTTACTATCGTTTGTCCATCACACTCATTTTTTCGTGGTTCATTACTCCTTCTGTCAATGGCTTTAATTTTCCACTTCTCTGCCCTGACACACAGTGAAGGACCTGCACTGGGCTTCACTGTTACTGCCTGTCTGAAAATACAAACACACAGCTCATGCAACTGGACATAAATGTGAGTTTGGGTTGAATTTTAGACTAAATTGTCCCCAGAAGTAACCTTAATTGGGCAAAACTCTCTTCAAAGGCAAAATGATTAATAAATAATATACAATTTCAAATTTTTTGCATCTTTTTATATAAGGTATAATTGGCTTCAAGAGAAACTGGGGCTAGTTGTCACACGAAGAAAATGTCACAATGGCTATTTTTAAACAGAAGTCAATATTTCAAATCATTATTTTGTTAGTAGCAATTTTGTCTTTTTTAAGCATCTAGTTAAAAGCTAAAATAATTTTTGTTTTTTTTGTTTTTGCCAACTAACATAATACGTTTTTAAATGTTTTTGAAAGAAGTCTCAAGGCTGCATTTATTTTGTATATTAATATATGTTGGCCAAAACATTTATATTTCTTGTATGGTTTTTTTTTCTTTAATATTTTTTTAATATTCATAATTGTTTTACTATTAACAGTAATTTAGCATGTTATATGAACTGCATGTTTTTGAGCAAAACCTTGAAAAGGGTTTTCAATCTATATAGAAAGTGACTTTCAACAATAAGGAAACCCACACGTGACAGCTAGTCCCAGTTCGCCCGTTTATAGTTAGTCCTCCTCGTTACCCGGATGAGCGTGTTCGGTATAAGAGGAGCTGGCGGTCTGTCTTTAAACAGTTATTGCGTTTAAAAGAGAACGAGGGGAAGCGCGGGAGAAGTGAAATGCAGGGAGACAGGTGCTGGCAAAGAGCAAGCGAATGAAACATGAGGTGAGACAGACGGGCCGAGGAGGGGAGCAGGTAGAGAGACAGATATTCTCATTCATTCAGAGCAGATCTGATACACACACACACACACACACACACACACACGACCTCTCGCGGCTCTGTGCTCCCGCTATCTTGTCACATCGTATCCGCGCTGATGGGGGGGAGGGGGAGGGGGAGGGTTGGGGCGTCGCCTCAGGGCTCGTCGCCGAGCAACAAAAGACCACTCAGCTCGCGTTAGCCCTCCCGTCGGCCAATCAGGACTGACGGAACTCGGGCGCGGTCCGCTGCTAGCCTTCAAATGCTAAGTGCTTCATTAGCCACCTTTCATATCGCCGTCGCCCCCGGCAACCCACTTTACACTCGCCATCCCTGGGAGCGCGGCAAAACTTCAGTCCGCCGTCAGGCCACACACACACACACATATATATATATATATATGTGTGTGTGTGTGTGTGTGTGTGTGTGTGCTGTCATCAGTGCATTTTGTGGTTTCCAGAACCGCTCACAGTCACACAATCAACGCTGAATTCGTTATGCGCGCGCGTGACCGCAGAGTACAGCGTGAATTTGTTGTTATGAGTGTGTAATGTGGTTAGACATCACTGTGTGTGTGTGTGTGTGTGTGTGTGTGTGTGTGTGTGTGTGTGTGGCCTGAAGCTCTGCAGATGCCTGAAGCCTCTCCTGTCAGGATGGAGAGATCGGACTGAGAGGGAAACAGGAGAGAGCAGCTCCATCAGGGTACCGCTGTCTGTGTGTTTCCTGTTATCTTCCTCTCACTTTCCTCCTCTTCCTCAGTATGTCATGGTGAAGCCTGGAGTCAAACACACTGTCTTTCCTCAGGACTGAAATCTGGAAAAGAAGCGGCACTTGTACAGCACTAACAAGTAGCCTACCAGTATTTTTTGGAGGTGCACTGTGTGGTATTTTTTATATACCAGAGTACCATGCAAATATGGTATGTGAATGTTTTTAGCTGATTAATTATGCATTGTCTGTAACAAAATACTATAGTGTTACCATCTGCCACTGAACTAAAGGGTTACAGGGAAAGGCTGCAAACAAACAGGGTTTAGTTGAATCTAGTTTTTCTTCCAGATCAAGATTTTACATTGGAAAGCACGTGGCGACAGAATAATAAATAGTTTTGCTTACAAAAAAAGTAAACAAAATTGTGCTTGGCATCAAATACTGGAATTGATCAAATAATAACAATATGTAAAATAACATGAAAATGTATACATTTTATAATTGCATTCAACAGCGTAAGATTGATTTACCAGCAACATGCACAAAACAATCATCAGGTTGCATAATATATTACCATTAGAGAAATTAATAAGCTAGAAGACTGTTTGCTTGGACACATGACTTTTGACGGCATCAATAAAAGATATGGTGTTTACTCCTGCCTTTTAATAGCAAACAAAAACCTAAAACAAAATTTCTGTGATGTCTTTGCACAATTCTATGATTGGTTGTAGCATTTTAATATTTAGCATTGTGTCGCTGTCTTTGAGTTAGTCAGAACAAACCATTTGGATGGTTTAAAGAATATTCCAGGTTGAATACATCGTACAGTAAATAACATCTTTGACCTGATGTTGATCACCACAGACAATATTCTGACTTAGTTTGAGTGAAATAAAACAAAAAATATACTGAAAGTTAAGCATATACAATGGAACTCTATGGTGCAGCCCTTGTGTTTAACCCCAGAATTTTCCGTTCATGAAAATAAATAAAAAGTCTTGTAGTGTACATAATAACGTTAATGACAGTGTTTCAGCTGCATCTCTTCTTGTCCTACACGTCATCTATTTTTCATCTCTCTGCTGTTTAATAGTACTTTAAATCTATCTGATTAATATATAAGAGACTCTTTGCCATATGTGTTTAAATGAAAGATATGGGTTAATTATAACAGTGCAGTGTCTTGCCCAAGATCTCATGTTCAGGTAATCCTTTTACTAAGATTGACACATTTGTGACCCTTGTCTTAAGTCGCTTGGGTATATTTTTTAGCAATAGCCAAAAAAGCATTGTATGGGTCAAAATTATTATGGGTCATTATTATTTTTCTTTTATTTCAAAAATCATTAGGATATTAAATAAAGATCATGTTCCATGAAGATATTTTGTAATTTCCTACCGTAAATATATCAAAACGTAATTTTTGATTAGTAATATGCATTGCTAAGAACTTCATTTGGACAACTTTAAAGGCGATTTTCTCAGTATTTAGATTTTTTTGCACCCTCAGATTCCAGATATTCTAATAGTTGTATCTCAGCCAAATATTGTCCTATCCTAACAAACCATACATCAATGGAAAGCTTATTATTAATTTAAACAAATTGATTTTTTTTTTCTCTCATCTCATTTAGTCTCTTCTCTAATATCATATTCTTTTCTCACCTCTGCTCTTCTTGTCTCTTTCATCTCATCTCTTCTCTATTATTTTCTTGTTTCTTCTTAGCTCTTTTCATTTAATCTCTTCCTTTGTCTCTCACATCTTCTCATGTTGTCTCATCTATTCACATTTTACGTCTTCTCATTTCATAATTTTCTTTAGATTCTTCCCATTTTGTCTCATTTGTCATTTTCAGCTCATTCTCATTTTCTTCTCTTCCATTCTCATTCCATCTTTTATTTAGTTTCTTAGTAATTAATTTTTAGCTAATCGTTCCTCAACTCTTCTCTATTTTTTTTTTCTCTCATCTCATTTAGTCTCTTCTCTAATATCATATTCTTTTCTCACCTCTGCTCTTCTTGTCTCTTTCATCTCATCTCTTCTCTATTATTTTCTTGTTTCTTCTTAGCTCTTTTCATTTAATCTCTTCCTTTGTCTCATAACTCCTTTCCTCTTATATGAATCCTCTTTTCTTCTTTTATTTCATCTCCTCTATCGTTTTTTTTCTGGCTTCTTGTCTTGTCTCGTCTCTGCTCATTTCTTCTCTTCTTGCCTCCCATCTTTTTTCCTTTAATTTAATCTCTTCTCACTTCTGCCTGGGCGATAAAAACGGTATCGATATTTATCGACGGTACACCCTCTTCGATATCGATAGAAAAATTGTTTGATATAGCTCACGATATAAGCATGTGCTATGAGTGACGCACAGAGCACACACAAACACCGAACACATGCTGAAATGAGTGCTGTGCCTGCCTGTGATGAGGAGATTGTGAATAAAGAATGAATATTAGTCGAATTTAAAATAAACATTTGCATTTGAATGTTAGGTGTGCATCAGGGAGCGCGAGATGCGGTGATGATGTAAGTGACGTTGTTGCATTTGAGTGTTTTGTTAGTCTAGCCCACGAGACGCGCCGCTGCTGCGTTATTCATTCAAAATATTAGAGAAATATAGAAGCTCAATGTTGTTCATAATTGTTTATGCAATTTACGAAATTATATTTGATTTTTATTTGAGTTAATTTAGACGTAATGCACGTTTTTATAGAGTTACTTCCTTGTGTTGACAATTTAAATGCGCTGCATTATTTTGCTCATTCCACCCTCCTGTGGCCTCGGGAGACAATTAGACCTATATATAATAGATTTTAATTTTAGTTTAACATTCAAATTAAGCTTTATTTTGTTTGTAATATAATTATTATTAAGTCATCCTGTGGCCTCATGAAAGTTTGCTGAGGCCCCGGCCACCTGGTTGAGAGACACTTTTTTTTTTTATCATTTCTATACTCTTCATCAAACAGGTATTTAAAGATTGGACTTGTTTACATGCTCATTTCAGTCCCAAAACAGGTAAAACACATTTTAATACCTGTCAACATCAACAAGAAATGTTGTTTAGAATAAACTCTGCAGCTCATTTGTAGGAACCAGAACATTCTTACAATCACTTCCCATTAGTAACTGTGCCACACTAAAATCACTACGTGGTACTACAGTAAAACAATTGTAACTTGTTATTAGCCACCACTGTCATCTAACTGAATGCCTTTTACACTGTTGAAAGCAGAACCCATATTACTTTATTATGGCTTTTACATTAGTAATAATAGCAGCAGTAGTAGAAAGCATGGTCGGCTATTTTGATGTAAACCATAGCTAAAATAAATCTGTATCAAGGCTGTATTTATTTGACCAAAAATACAGTAAAAACAGTAATACTGTGAAATATTATTACAATTTAATATAGCTGTTTTCTATTTGAATATTTTTAAAAATGTAATATATTCCTGTGATGCAAAGCTGAATTTTCAGCATCGTTACTCCAGTCTTCAGTGTCACGTGATCCTTCAGAAATCAGTTAACAATTATCAGTGTTGAAAACAGTTGTGCTGCTTCATATTTTTGTGAAAACTGTGATACATTTTTTTTCCAGGATTCTCTTAGGAATTGAAAGTTCAAATGAACAGCATTTATTTGAAATAGAAGTCGTTATAATATTATAAATGTCTTTACTGTCACTTTTGATCACTTTAATGCATACTTCCTCAATAAAAAAAAATTATTTTGAGAAAAAACAGGTATTGTATACCAAGATGATCTGATCAGAAATTATAATAGTACATTTCTGGTGCTCATGAGTTCTTTATATCACCTTGTCAGGTTGTTACTGCAGTAATATTGTCACAGTATTCATTGAGTGTGTGTGTGTGTGTTTAAACTCAGATTGACTGATAGAGGCTTCAGGGAATTTGCTTGTGGCTTTTGCCTGTAACCTTTATATAAAACCAGGTTTTGATTTGAAACGTCTCACTAACACCCGTGACACTGCATTTCAGGAACGAGTTTGCAGAGTGTGTTTCTGCAAAAGCCAGACGGGCGTCTCGTCGGACAGTTGGGTGTTTAGGTTATCCGACTCACATTGAGAGGCTGAGAGTTTTCATACTGTGTGTGTGAGAATGTGATATTGTCTCTGTGTCGAGTGGGAAGGTCTGCGGCGCGTAATTAGAATATGGGCTCCTGTGTTGTGACTGGCTTCTTTGAGCGAGCTCACCTGTGTGCTTCCTGCTCATTAGCATTCTCATGCATATTAATAAGAAGCAGAGGCGCAGCACGCCCTAACTTGGCCGCAGGGCATCATGGGAGATTACTTGCATGAGTAATCCCGCTGGCTGGAGTTGGTCCAGAACTCCACAGCTGTCCGTCAAAGCGCAGGCGGGCAGAAGGGCATCAGGGTGTGGCGGGGCAGGGCAGTAAAGGGCTAGCGTTTAGCATGGGCTTAGCATTAGCTCATGGGGGAGGAAGTGAATCTCCTTTTGCATCGTAATGAGAGGGGTTTTATGGCGGTTTTGCTGATTAGCTTCTATTTAGTTTAGAAGTTTGCTCTCTAAATGTCTAAAACTAGCGCTGTATGCTCTCTGATGATGATGATGATCTTCAGTTTCGTAATTTTACCTGTTGTTGACATCTCAGATTTATTAGTTCAAGAAGAAATGTCTAGCGCTGAACTACAGAAACATGTTGCTGAGGTGATAGAATCACTTTAATAGCATTTCAGTGTACACTATACAATTCAAAGGTTTTGGGTTGGTGAGATTTTTTTTAAGTTTTTGAAATAATTCTCTCCAAGGCTGCATTTATTTGATTAAAAACAGAGTAAAAACAGCAATATTGTTAAATATTTTTACAGTTTAAAGTATCCATTTTCCATTTTAATATATTTTAAAATGTAATTTATTTCTGTGATGCAAAGCTGAATTTTCAGCATCATTACTCCAATGTCACATGATCCTTCAGAAATCATTCT
>NW_015505576.1:177235-185500 GCF_001515645.1 Sinocyclocheilus grahami
CTATATCGCCCAGCCCTAGTCACAATTATAGTTTTCCAATCTCTCATTCAGGCTCTGCCTGGCAAGAAATGCCATCTTTCACCTATTCTTTTTTTTAATTATTATTTGTGTTTCAACCCGCTCATTGTCCAACACAACTTTCGAAGATATTTCCTCTGGTATTTCTGTTGTAATTATGGCAACATTACTTGTTTTCAAACTTTTTTGTTAACAGAAACTGGCAGTTTTGATATGAAATAATATTTTGTGGTTCTGCAAGATTCACGATTCTCATTCTGTGTGTTTATAATAAAAATAATAGTTATTGTAGGGGAAAATAAATAGATTTTAATTTTAGTTTAACATTCAAATTAAGCTTTATTTTGTTTGTAATATAATTATTATTAAGTCATCCTGTGGCCTCATGAAAGTTTGCTGAGGCCCCGGCCACCTGGTTGAGAGACACTTTTTTTTTAATCATTTCTATACTCTTCATCAAACAGGTATTTAAAGATTGGACTTGTTTACATGCTCATTTCAGTCCCAAAACAGGTAAAACACATTTTAATACCTGTCAACATCAACAAGAAATGTTGTTTAGAATAAACTCTGCAGCTCATTTGTAGGAACCAGAACATTCTTACAATCACTTCCCATTAGTAACTGTGCCACACTAAAATCACTACGTGGTACTACAGTAAAACAATTGTAACTTGTTATTAGCCACCACTGTCATCTAACTGAATGCCTTTTACACTGTTGAAAGCAGAACCCATATTACTTTATTATGGCTTTTACATTAGTAATAATAGCAGCAGTAGTAGAAAGCATGGTCGGCTATTTTGATGTAAACCATAGCTAAAATAAATCTGTATCAAGGCTGTATTTATTTGACCAAAAATACAGTAAAAACAGTAATACTGTGAAATATTATTACAATTTAATATAGCTGTTTTCTATTTGAATATTTTTAAAAATGTAATATATTCCTGTGATGCAAAGCTGAATTTTCAGCATCGTTACTCCAGTCTTCAGTGTCACGTGATCCTTCAGAAATCAGTTAACAATTATCAGTGTTGAAAACAGTTGTGCTGCTTCATATTTTTGTGAAAACTGTGATACATTTTTTTTCCAGGATTCTCTTAGGAATTGAAAGTTCAAATGAACAGCATTTATTTGAAATAGAAGTCGTTATAATATTATAAATGTCTTTACTGTCACTTTTGATCACTTTAATGCATACTTCCTCAATAAAAAAAAATTATTTTGATAAAAAACAGGTATTGTATACCAAGATGATCTGATCAGAAATTATAATAGTACATTTCTGGTGCTCATGAGTTCTTTATATCACCTTGTCAGGTTGTTACTGCAGTAATATTGTCACAGTATTCATTGAGTGTGTGTGTGTGTGTTTAAACTCAGATTGACTGATAGAGGCTTCAGGGAATTTGCTTGTGGCTTTTGCCTGTAACCTTTATATAAAACCAGGTTTTGATTTGAAACGTCTCACTAACACCCGTGACACTGCATTTCAGGAACGAGTTTGCAGAGTGTGTTTCTGCAAAAGCCAGACGGGCGTCTCGTCGGACAGTTGGGTGTTTAGGTTATCCGACTCACATTGAGAGGCTGAGAGTTTTCATACTGTGTGTGTGAGAATGTGATATTGTCTCTGTGTCGAGTGGGAAGGTCTGCGGCGCGTAATTAGAATATGGGCTCCTGTGTTGTGACTGGCTTCTTTGAGCGAGCTCACCTGTGTGCTTCCTGCTCATTAGCATTCTCATGCATATTAATAAGAAGCAGAGGCGCAGCACGCCCTAACTTGGCCGCAGGGCATCATGGGAGATTACTTGCATGAGTAATCCCGCTGGCTGGAGTTGGTCCAGAACTCCACAGCTGTCCGTCAAAGCGCAGGCGGGCAGAAGGGCATCAGGGTGTGGCGGGGCAGGGCAGTAAAGGGCTAGCGTTTAGCATGGGCTTAGCATTAGCTCATGGGGGAGGAAGTGAATCTCCTTTTGCATCGTAATGAGAGGGGTTTTATGGCGGTTTTGCTGATTAGCTTCTATTTAGTTTAGAAGTTTGCTCTCTAAATGTCTAAAACTAGCGCTGTATGCTCTCTGATGATGATGATGATCTTCAGTTTCGTAATTCTACCTGTTGTTGACATCTCAGATTTATTAGTTCAAGAAGAAATGTCTAGCGCTGAACTACAGAAACATGTTGCTGAGGTGATAGAATCACTTTAATAGCATTTCAGTGTACACTATACAATTCAAAGGTTTTGGGTTGGTGAGATTTTTTTTAAGTTTTTGAAATAATTCTCTCCAAGGCTGCATTTATTTGATTAAAAACAGAGTAAAAACAGCAATATTGTTAAATATTTTTACAGTTTAAAGTATCCATTTTCCATTTTAATATATTTTAAAATGTAATTTATTTCTGTGATGCAAAGCTGAATTTTCAGCATCATTACTCCAGTCTTCAGTGTCACATGATCCTTCAGAAATCATTCTAATATGCTGATTTGCTGCTTAAGAAACATTTCTGATTATTATCAATGTTGAACACAGTTGTGCTGCTTAATATTTTTATGGAAAAATTTTATGCAATCTTGCTGAATAAACTTTCTTTTAAAAAATCTTACTGACCTCAAACTTTTGAACCGTAACTTGTGGCTTTTATTTATCATAGAAGTATCACAAAAGTAATCCAAATGACTTTTGCAATATTTTCCAATATCAAAGTGGCATGATATTTTTCAGACTGAACTCTAAACAGACTTTTATGCTGATTTTGCATCCTTTTTTGAAAGCTTTTTAGTTTTTCATGGAAAAGAGTGACCAGCAGTTCTTCATATTTTCTCCTTTTCTGTTCCATGGAAGAAATAAAAGTTATATGGATGGTTTGAAACGTCATATAAGTGAGTAAAAAATATTTAGTAAAAAATAGTATATATAGTAACAGAATCTTATTGTGTTATGTTGTTTTAAACGTGATGACACATGTTGCTTCATTTCTCAAAACCCACACAAGAAACTACATTATAGAGGCCAAAGTCTTTCGTAATAAAACATGTTAGATTAACCAGCAGTGGCATCAAGGTAAGGGAACACCCACTTTTTATCATCCAATCAGTTCCCAATAGATAAAATCAAGTCCTTCCCTACTTTGTTGAACATTCAGTTTCACTTGAAAATAATACCTTGCATAAGTAAAATTGGTTGCAAATGCTGATTCATGTTGCCTTGACATATTCCTTGACCTAAACACCGATGTTTCCATTCATTCCTTCAGCTTTCATTCTAAAGCAGCCAACTCAAGTGAACTCTGAAGAGATTTTTGCTGTACCATTTGATTGAGAACAATGCAAGGTGGGTGCAAATTTCTTTATCAATGTTTATCTCTGTGGTACAGAAATGAGATTTCACATTTTCTGGAATTAAATGTTTGGTTGCAGAAGAGCAGTATTGATCTGTCCTGCTCCAGCACTCTGAAGTCTATTAGTGTTTCCACATCATCAAACATATGAAAGTGTATGCCGTGTGTGTGTGTGAGAGAGAGAATGTGAGAGGTAGGGAACACAGTGGGGTTCACATACTGTGTGAATACTAATTCAGCTCTCTTGGCAGGTCAGGGTCCCTCTCCTCTCGACATTTACCCATCTGCACCACAGCACACACTCTCACACACAGCTCCTGTGGATTACCTAGGCCGCAGGACAGAGCCGTTTCTATGGAAACCTCATAGCAGGCCGCATGAGTTAACCGTACACCTCTTGTAAAGTCTCTCCTCCAGGAGTTTGTGTGTGTGTGTGTGTGAAGCACACAGCGCTGGGTGAACTGCACACCGACCTGTCACTCAGGTAATTACTGTATTCTTTAATGAAGGACAGAAAGCCTTGTGTTCTTTTCTGGAAGATGGTTTTGGGGTAAAGCTTATCAGTGACCGATGACACCGTTACACATGTGAAACACCTCAGTGTGAACTTTTTACTAATTTGAAATCCATTAAGCAGAGTAATATATAAAAGCAGATTATAAAACACGATACACTAATGTTTAAAAACTTTTGAAAGAAGACTCTTCTGCTCACCAAGGCTGCATTTATTTGATCAAAAATACAAAATAACAGTAATATTGTGAAATATTATTACAAATTTTTCTATGTGAATATATTTTAAAATGTAATTTATTCCTGTGACGCAAAGCTGAATTTTCAGCATCATTCCTCCAGTCTTCAGTGTCACATGATCCTTCAGAAATCATTCTGATATGCTGATTTGCTGCTCAAGAAACATTGCTTATTATTATCAGTGTTGAAAACAGTTGCACATAACATTTTTTTCAGCATTCTTTGAAATAGAAATCTTGGTAACACTTTATTTTAAGGACAAATTCTCACTGTTATCAGCATGCATATTATTAGCATGTTGGCTGTTTAATAGTACTTAAAAAGCACATATTAATAGCTTATTCTGCATGACCATATTTTAATAAGCAGCAAATGAGGGGTTTATTGAGGCAGAAGTCATAGTTAATAAGTAGTAAATAGTGATAATTGAACCTTAAAATAAAGTGTGACCAAAATTGAATTTTTTAATAAAAACAAAAATTGTGGATCTTTTCACAGGTTTATTCCTGGTTTTTCACATTTCTGGGTAAACTTCTAGTGGTAAACAGAATCTACAACAAACGCATTTCTATAATTAAAAAATTATTTAAAAATGTTGAGAGATTGATTACATTGTTCACTTGTCCCTCGTTTTCTCTAAAAAAAAATAAAATAAAATAAAAACACAGAGGTGAAAGGATTGGCTCTCTGTAAACATTAACATACTCACTGTTTCAATACTAAAGCCACAAGATGTACACAATATGAGTGTTATGATTATGCATATGAAATCGCTTCCTGATCGTTCCTGTTTAGAGTTATCCAATTTTACAACTCTCATGACAACACCATAAACCCTAAAATGCTAAAATGACTGCACAATGGTTCAAACAGCTTTACAGCTCAAATAATACACACATTTTAGCAAAAAAGCAAGTAATGTAAGTGCATTTATAAAATTATTAATCACATTTATGCTTTTAATCCCTCCAAAAATGTGCTCCATTTACTTCCAATATAAGTGCCTCACCAAAAGATCCATTTTTTCTTTTTTTTTTTCTTTGCTATTTAAAGAAAACAAGCCATGAGCCATTTGCCACGAATGAGCCATTTGAGCAACATTATGCCTTGAATGCTGAGACATTAAGTTTACCTTGTAATGAGCAGAAATATTAATTATAAATGAGCTGATGTTAAAATGCATTTACATAGTAACTAGAATACAAATAAGGCGGTTGAAAAGTATGCAATTAGACATTGTTATTTTACATACAGTATATAGACTGCAATTCAGCAGATTACACACAATATTACTAGACACATTCACACACTTAATTACAGAGTTCATTTAATTATTCTGCTTGCGATGATACAGTTTTATATTGTAGTTGATTGTAACACAACATGGACACCATAATATAAAGTAAAACCCAAAAAGTAAAATCAAAGTTAGCTATAAAACTAAACCAAGAGCATCTTGGTTCATTTCTTGTGGGCAGTAATGAGAACAGAAAATGAAAATATTTTGAAGATGGACGTTGTCATCTTCAGCATTTTCATCCATCTGATATTGTGTTGGAGAAACGGTGTTAATGTCATAATGTCTATACGAGTCGGGTGTATTACAGAGCATCTGACATTGAGTGTGTGCTTGTGTGTGTAGGTTACCATTTGATTGACAGGTGAGCAGAGTCTCAGTGCTCTGGGCTTCATAATCAGCAGCTTTATTCCGAGCACAAAGGATTGTGGGAAGAGAAGGATGAGAGAAGCCGAGAAGTGCAGAATAGTAAAATTCCCAGAGGAGAGGAGGGGTTGCCTTCTCTCCTTTGTTTATTTCTTTGCTCTCCTTTGAACAGGTTCTCAGTGTGTGTTTTCGGGAGTGCAGGTAGTGTATCTGTGGTGTTTTTTGAGTATGTGCGCAGCTCGGTGTGTGTGTTTTGAAACGAGTGTTGTTCTCATTATGACTGATAGATCAAAAGCGCGATTAATTTCTGAGCACGTCTTCCCTGGTGCTGTTGCTCCAGCTATTCAGTGCTCCTCATGCACATAAAACGGACGCTCTGATTGGACGAACTCTAAGTCAGTCAATCAAACGGGTGGGTGTGTCCATGTGGCGGGGCTTAGTGATATTTTTGTATTCGAGATATTTTTCCTGCATTATTTTGTTTTCTGAGTTTTATAGAACATTCGTCAGGATATGTGGAATTTATTTTTATTTAAACTGCAATTTAAAAAAATTTAAATAGTTGTAGAACCTTCTTGCTTAATGAGGTTAAGCACCAAATTTTAAGTTAAACATTACTATTTCTTCCTTGGATTAATCGCTCTTGCTTGTTTTGGATGCATGAATAACTGTGAAATGAAGTAAATGTGTAATTTCCGCACTGGACCATTAGTGAGCTGATGCTACTGCGGCTCAAACTTTCCATCCTCTCCGGGCAGCTGTGTATTTCCAGTGAAGGTTTTATTCAAGCCGGCATTTCTCAGTACTGCTGCTGAAACCCATTTACTTCAGCTCCAGAAAGTCAATAGCATCAGTTCTCTTTCCTCTCTGCATTTTCTTTTCTCTCTTTCGTCAGAACTACTTAGTATGTTCACAACGTTCCTTGGCCATCAGTTTGTTTATCCGTCTTTTCGTTGCATCTTTCTTTCCATTTCTGGCGTCTGTCCACGTGTTTCAGGAAAGATTTTACAATGAGAAATGATTCAAGTGATTGTGGCTTAGTGCCATTTATAAACTCCAGCTTCGGGTGATTGTTCATAAACGGAAACAAGATAAAACCCAAATCATCTTGAGTAAAACTTTTGACCGTCTAACTCGCTTTTCTTAAAGTTTTCCTGTTTAGAAGATGCCATAGTTACCTATATTTACAATATCTGGGCCTGTCTCTTTCTCTGTGTATTTTTGTGCAGTCGTATAAATGATTTTCTCGTTTTGCCCGCTGATTAAGCTCATATCCATAAACAAAACGACCTCATTTAACAGATTACAAAGGAATTACACGATCAAAGAGCAAAAGTCAGGATGTATAAGAGAGTGGGAGAGCGAGCGAGCGAGTGTGTGAGTGAGAATGAGATTGTTTGTGTGTGAGACAGAGAGAGAGGGATACACCTCTTGCCCTGCTCTGTCTGATATCGGAATCCATTTTGTGCTGAATGAACGTAACAGCTAATCCCGCCCTCTGGTACAGGCCTCGGGGTCTCTGACACTCACTCACACACACACAGTGCATTTACATGCATTCAAAGAACCATCATTTTGTTGCATTCCAACATGTTTTTATAAATGCACACTGTTTTGTGAATGAATACTGACTGATTTGCACTAAATAATGTGTGCTCGAGAGGGTAGGTTGCACTAAAAAATACACTAGTCACCAATTTACTTTTTTTTGAAGTAGCATGCTTTTTACTCTAAAATAAAAAATTCATGTATATGCAGCAACATCTGAATATTATCCTTCTAATTGGGTTTCAATTAAAATGGTGTTACCATTGAACCGGTTTAAGTTTAATCAGATTTCAGGGGTTTTGAACTAGAAACACTGTCACTTTATGGAAGCTAAACAGATAAATCATACAGTAAAGAATGTAGGACATCTTCAACATTCAGGAGGTTGTCTGTTTGTTGATGGGCGTCTGCTGATAGGCACATGAGCATTTTGACTTTACTGTCATGATTAGTGGTTAATTCGTTGTGACCAGTTTTGCTATTGCTGTAAAACTCAGTTGATAACTGTAGGATGGATTATAAATGTAACTATCCAACTATAAATAACAACTAACTGTTTAATTGATGATTTTTGTTATCTTGTTGAATAAGCTTGTTGAATAACCTCTGCTAAGAAGGATGACAGATAATCTAGATGAGATGAAATTGGATTAAACTGAATCTGGATTAAAAATCAAACTACATGTTCAGTCACAGAAAAGCCCATTCAACATGAAAGCAGGCTGTTATTTAATACAAGTTTTCCTCACTGTGTAGCACTGCCTCTGATGAACATAATGGAGTATTGATCCATGTTCATGGCTAAAATTGAGTTTAATATGACTTTTGATGATCAGCTCCACAAGCTGCCCTCTACAGGTTGAGGTATATATATATATATATATATATATATATATATATATATATACACTCTAAAAAATGCTGGGTTAAAAAGGGACAAACCC
>NW_015505576.1:186449-202026 GCF_001515645.1 Sinocyclocheilus grahami
AAAGGGACAAACCCAGCGGTTGGGTTGTTTTGACCCAGCGGTTGGGTTGGTTTGACCAAGCTGTTGGGTTGTTTTGACCCAGCTATTGGGTTGTTTTGACCCAGTGGTTGGGTTGTTTTGACCCAGCTATTGGGTTGTTTTGACCCAGAAGCTGTAGGGCTATGTAGAATGTATTGCTTTTATTTGTCGGAAATTACAAGCTCGGTGAAAAATAATGCTTGACAGGTCTTTCCTGAAATTGAATATTAGTAGGTCTATTTTTGTTTGTTTGTACATTTTATGTAGGCTAAATTTGATTAGCTATGTGAATTATTGTTATTATTATTTTTATTAATTTTATATTAGCCTGTGAAAATAATTTTGAGGCCTTCATTACGGTTTTGTGAGTTGTGGTTTGTGTGTGTGCGCATGTGTGTGTCCGCGCTCTACCGTTATTTTGGCAGATTGTTCTTTTAATTAACGCTCATTTGCCCGCATCTGGCACGTGTATAGATTGAAATTAATTTCTAAGATTCAGCTTAGTTCACTCAAGGAAAAATAATACACTAGAGGTCAGTGGAGTTTGTTTACTGAGCGAAATGAATTTGCAGTTGGTCATTTGACAAGAGACCGCATTTGGTTCATATTTTGACAAATCTAGGAGACGGGAGAAAAACTTATTGAGTGCAAGTAGTTAAAATCCTCTCGTTGTTTTTGATCAACAGTTTCTGTGATTACAGTCTTTCGCTGAGCATTTCTTGACTGTTGTTTGGAAGCTACGAAAAGGATCGAACAGTCCAACCTGAGTCCTCATCGTGGATTTATTAATTTTTTTTGTGAGGTAGGCCTAGATATTGTCTTTCACAGCTAAATTTTCATGGCATAAGCTGAGTGAGATTTGCGTTATATGTTTCTGTTCACCCTGTTAAACACCTAATGAAATTAACCAAATAATTAATTTTTCCCAACAGAGAGAAAATTAATTTAGTGCACTTCATTAACTAAGCCAAACACCACGCGCTGAAACTGACGCTGCGCCCCTCCCCCTCCAAATCTATTAGCATATAAAACACTGCCTGTGTGTGTGGTAAATGTAGGTCACATCGATGAGGACTGCGCATACTTTGTAATTATAATTATCTCGTAAACACACCTTATTCCATGTTTTACAGTCTAGAGAGCCGTTACTTAACGGACGCCGACACCATATTGAGCTCCACTCACACACTCTCATCTAGATTAACTTCATTTGGCCACTTGTCAAATAGGCCACTGCACAATGCAAGACACACATCATTTTGAATTGAAGTTAAATTAAAACGTTTTTATTTTCTCTATCACTATCCTTTATTTTTAGATTCACTCTATTAGCAGTTATGGTTTTAGATGTTCGATCACTGCTGCCAAACTTTATATAAAAAAGGGGAAAAAAGCAATGCTCTGGCAAACTTTTTGGGCTCGTTAGTTGTTGTTGTTGTTTTTTTTCATCAGCAAGGCTTATAAACAAATGTGGTTAAATGTGACGTTTAAACGATCATTTTCTGATAATAATAGGCTACCTTCCTAACTGAGCTGTTCATAAATTAGCCATCTTAAAATTGCAAAATGACCAACTGTTTACATATGTTTACACAGAAATATTGAAATCGGTTATTTTCGTTTTTTTAAACTTTATTGGTAATTGTAACTTTTGTTAGAAATGTTCGGCCAAAACATTTCGATCTTTGCATGTTTTTGTTTGTTTGTACATTTTATGTAGGCTAAATTTGATTAGCTATGTGAATTATTGTTATTATTATTTTTATTAATTTTATATTAGCCTGTGAAAATAATTTTGAGGCCTTCATTACGGTTTTGTGAGTTGTGGTTTGTGTGTGTGCGCATGTGTGTGTCCGCGCTCTACCGTTATTTTGGCAGATTGTTCTTTTAATTAACGCTCATTTGCCCGCATCTGGCACGTGTATAGATTGAAATTAATTTTTAAGATTCAGCTTAGTTCACTCAAGGAAAAATAATACACTAGAGGTCAGTGGAGTTTGTTTACTGAGCGAAATGAATTTGCAGTTGGTCATTTGACAAGAGACCGCATTTGGTTCATATTTTGACAAATCTAGGAGACGGGAGAAAAACTTATTGAGTGCAAGTAGTTAAAATCCTCTCGTTGTTTTTGATCAACAGTTTCTGTGATTACAGTCTTTCGCTGAGCATTTCTTGACTGTTGTTTGGAAGCTACGAAAAGGATCGAACAGTCCAACCTGAGTCCTCATCGTGGATTTATTAATTTTTTTTGTGAGGTAGGCCTAGATATTGTCTTTCACAGCTAAATTTTCATGGCATAAGCTGAGTGAGATTTGCGTTATATGTTTCTGTTCACCCTGTTAAACACCTAATGAAATTAACCAAATAATTAATTTTTCCCAACAGAGAGAAAATTAATTTAGTGCACTTCATTAACTAAGCCAAACACCACGCGCTGAAACTGACGCTGCGCCCCTCCCCCTCCAAATCTATTAGCATATAAAACACTGCCTGTGTGTGTGGTAAATGTAGGTCACATCGATGAGGACTGCGCATACTTTGTAATTATAATTATCTCGTAAACACACCTTATTCCATGTTTTACAGTCTAGAGAGCCGTTACTTAACGGACGCCGACACCATATTGAGCTCCACTCACACACTCTCATCTAGATTAACTTCATTTGGCCACTTGTCAAATAGGCCACTGCACAATGCAAGACACACATCATTTTGAATTTAAGTTAAATTAAAACGTTTTTATTTTCTCTATCACTATCCTTTATTTTTAGATTCACTCTATTAGCAGTTATGGTTTTAGATGTTCGATCACTGCTGCCAAACTTTATATGAAAAAGGGAAAAAAAAGCAATGCTCTGGCAAACTTTTTGGGCTCGTTAGTTGTTGTTGTTGTTTTTTTCATCAGCAAGGCTTATAAACAAATGTGGTTAAATGTGACGTTTAAACGATCATTTTCTGATAATAATAGGCTACCTTCCTAACTGAAGCTTCCCTTCTCCCACGTTGTTTTGCGAGTAAAACATTTATGAAGCGGAATACGTCAGTATATGTGTATGTTTGTGAGAGGATCCTCCCTTTGCGCGAGACACCGGGCGCTCGAGGCGTCTCCGTCCGCCCTTCTCATGCACAAGGGCGTGAGCCCGCGGTAATTTGGGTTAAATGAGGAGAGCATCAGCTTTTTAAACACTTAAAAACTGCTAAAGCTCACGTAGACACAAAAACCTAAAGACTCGAGTATTTTGCTGCTGGGGAGGGAGGAGACTGACTGGGGCTGATTTAAACACACACATTTGCACATGAGCAAAAAGTCTTACTCATAAATTGTTAAGCGTCATTAGAGGTTTCATTTTCATGGGAACAATATATATAGCTATTCATATTTAGGAAATGTATATGGGTAAAACGGGTGTCCGTGTCTTTTCAATGCACCTGTGTGGCTCCTAATTTAACCGACAGGCTGATTTGAGCGATGACCCCCCCCACGCGCCCCCCACTTATCATCCTAAACGTGCACAAAACACTTCCAGCATGGGTCAGACCGTCACTGTCCCGGTTCGGTTAGCGGTGAACAGAACAGGAAAAAAAAAGTTGACTGGATTGGCTGCAGGAGAATTAAACTGAATCTAAAGTGACCGCACAGCACCGATTATTACAGTATCTAAAATAGGCTAAATGAATAAATAAAACAATGTGGTCTAATTATTGTATAGGTACAACCGATGATACAGTGGTATAAATAGGCTATTTGTATTCCATAGCATTAAAACTGTTTAAATAATTCGTAGATTTAATGTTCTTCTGCTGTTTAATTTTTTTGTGCAACATTATTTCCAAACGAGTTGTTCATTATAATTTTTAAAAAAGCATTGTGGGATGATAAATAAGAACACATAAAAGGGAAATATTCGTTCTGCCGTATCTGCAATTAATTTTGCTTTCATGCAAGTGTCTTTCATTCAGTTAACCAGAAATTAAAATATTTGATAAAAACAGATTAAGACCACACTATAAAATAACAAAACAAAACGTTTAATCGTGCAATCCAAATTACAGTGACAAAATACACCCAGTAAAACTTACGTGTTGCTGAAAAAAATCCAAAAAGCAGGTAAATGGTAAAGCCGCGAGGAAAACAGACAAATAAAACTGGCCCTGCTAAAGAAAGCACAAGCGACCTTAAAGAAATGTCCACAAAAATCATCAAAAATGTTGAAAGCGCACTTGGTTCCTTATTAGGCGAAGATACAATATTTATTCCGTGTCTCCAGGGATGAGGCTGCTCTCTCTATTGTCCTCCCTTTCCTCAATGCTGATGCTTAATTTTCAAAACTTCTATATTACCAAGGGACCTACGACATCAGCCGGAGAAATACCCAGCAAGTACAAAATCCGAGCCAGGGAGCGCTTTGTGCAGAGGGGAGGCATTTCAGCCGCTTTTACCGACTGCGCGAGGCGACATTTCATTTTCACGCGCTATTTTGGGGATTTTTTTTTTAATTCATTCGTCCAACGGCGCGAGGAAATCGGGTTATTGGATCGCGAGAATGTCAGCCACATTTCCGGGACTGGTGCACGATGCGGAGGTATTTCAATTCATTTCTTATCACCTCACAAAAATCATCTAATTTAGTTTAATTTAGCCTAGCATCGCATGAAGTGAAATTAGTTTCTCTTAGCACAGCGAAATGTAAGTGAAGACTTCTGAGGGGAGTTTGCTGCAAGGCGAGGATAAATGCCGGGTGTTATTTAATAGTGAAAATGCCTTTTACTGTGTGTTTTTTTTTTCGTGGAGAATATGGCTCATTAGAGTTCATTTAAAAGTCTCTACTGTGATTGGAACCATTTGCTCGTTCTTTTTTATGCATAATAATTATTAGTAGTGCAGACTCTCGTGCCTCGTGCTTACCTGCAGTGAAACGGGCGTAGAAACGGCTTTTAATGGCGTTTGCACAGATGTAGTAGCCTAATAATAATAATATAGTCAAATAACACTCAGTGGCAAATGATAGACAAGTGAGGGAGGAAAAAAACGCTGTGCGCTCGTGGAGCAGTTTGCAGTGTGTTTCACGCACTCCCTCCCAGGCACGGAGAGATGACATCGCCGTCAGGTACTTTTCTAAAGACACTTTGAGCTGCTGTGTGTGTTTGTGTGTTTGGGGAAGGTTTGAGTTTCCGCCGCGTGAGAAATGCGCGCGGATCGCTGCGAGCGCGTGTAAATGACATCCCTCATATTTTTCTCTTTTTTCCCCGCACAGATACGTCACGACGGATCAAACAGCTACCGTTTGATGCAACTCGGGTGCTTGGAATCTGTGGCCAACTCGTCTGTCGCTTACTCTTCATCGTCTCCGCTTACATATCCAGCTACCGGAACCGAATTTGCCTCCCCGTATTTTCCCACGAACCAGTACACGCCCTTACACCACCAGTCCTTCCACTACGAGTTCCAGCACAGCCACCCGGCCGTGAACCCGGACGCGTACTCGTTAAACTCTCTCCATCACTCGCAGCAGTATTACCAGCAGCTCCATCACGGCGAACCGACGGACTTCATCAACCTTCACAACGCCCGGGCGCTCAAGTCCTCTTGCCTGGACGAGCAGCGGCGGGAACTGGGCTGTCTGGACGCGTACCGCAGGCATGACCTGTCAATCATGAGCCACGGCTCTCAGTATGGCATGCACCCCGAGCAAAGACTGCTGCCCGGGGCGGGTCTGGGGCTGCCGCCACCGGGGGCCGATGACCTACAGGTAGCTACACCTCACCGGCATTTCTACCGTTCAAGCACAAAATACACACACTCAGCGTGCCACCGCCGTCTCACACGCACGCAGGCTACAGAGAAGTTGACGCCTTCTGGGATGTTGTATAGTCACTTTCACTGCCCGAACAGAAGAAATGATTGCCCGAGGGCTTCGACAAAAAACCTGAGACATCAGGAGAGACTTGAGAGAGAAAACTCGAGGCCGAGCGATTACTACTTTTCGGCCTTTTCGATTTCGCACAAATTAATTTAATAACTAATAATAGGCCTACGTTAATATTTCGAAATAGCTCATTAAAATAAACACGGGGAAAAAATCACAACGGAAAAAACAGTCCGATTTGCAGAAATGCATTATTTCCCAACATGTGAAATAAGACTTCTTTTTTTTTTTAAAGCTATATTTTGAAACGTTTGGAAGCGCCACCCTTTCAGTTGATTTAACTGGCGGATTTTACATATTTAATATAGTACACACACTCAGCGTGCCACCGCCGTCTCACACGCACGCAGGCTACAGAGAAGTTGACGCCTTCTGGGATGTTGTATAGTCACTTTCACTGCCCGAACAGAAGAAATGATTGCCCGAGGGCTTCGACAAAAAACCTGAGACATCAGGAGAGACTTGAGAGAGAAAACTCGAGGCCGAGCGATTACTACTTTTCGGCCTTTTCGATTTCGCACAAATTAATTTAATAACTAATAATAGGCCTACGTTAATATTTCGAAATAGCTCATTAAAATAAACACGGGGAAAAAAATCACAACGGAAAAAACAGTCCGATTTGCAGAAATGCATTATTTCCCAACATGTGAAATAAGACTTCTTTTTTTTTTTAAAGCTATATTTTGAAACGTTTGGAAGCGCCACCCTTTCAGTTGATTTAACTTGCGGATTTTACATATTTAATATAGTGAATATTGAGAAGTCTGAATTCGGCTGCGCGTATGTCGGGCCTCGCTGCTGTAAAGCCGCTGTTTCTTTTTCCTCCGTTAAAAGGCGGATTAAGGGCTTGAAAAAGTGCGAACAAAAGGCAAATCCTCCGCAGTAGAGCACCGTAGTTTATCCAATTTAGGACTTAATGTCAATCAACTGGTTATTTATGCACAGACATCTGAAACAGCTCAAGTTTAACCGGTGAGTCAACAATATGTTCAAATCAAAAAGATTATACAATGCTTTTAATCCGTCAGTGCGACAGTAAAGTTAAAATATATTGTTTTTGAAATAAAATATTCTAGCTTGCAGATTATATTTTGGATTTTTACGTCATTGCATTGAAAGGAAATTCAAATTTTAATAGTAAATTGAGTATTTAAATTATAACATCTACGTAATCTAATTTATAGAAATAATAGAATAAAACTATTCTACAAAAGATTAGATCATAGTGGAATACGGTAATGTTAAGTAAGTAATGTTTTGAGTCAAAACAATAAAAATAATTTGTACATTTACTTAAAACTCAAAACTTTTGACTAGTAATTAAAAAAAATAATTGTTGCATAATTGCTTTTTTATTTGCTCGTGTTTTACAGGACATAGGCTATATTTAAATAACATGGACACAATAAAATCAGCAATATAATAATTATTTAATTTTGCAATAACATTTTGTCAGAAAATATTCATAAAGCTATGTTTGCACAGAAGCAGTTTTGCAATCTTGAAGATGTTTTGAATCGTAGCTTCACAAAAGGTTCATTTTAGTATTGCTCTCGCGTGTTCAGGAACATTCTGCACACGCACACAAAAAAGGCCCACAGGAGAACAGACACAAAAACTCAGAAAACAACACATACGTCGCGTGAAAAGGGTTTGGACCTTTCTTTGGTGCTGAATGAAACCGTGCGCTCGGTGAAGGCCGCGGAACAGATGCGGTCAGTCTCGTGCGCACAAGCGCATCTTTGAGCCGCTAAACAGATTTGGCACGCGGAACAATAGAAGCTGTCGCACCTTTAACACGCACACGCGTAATTTATGCCTGATCCGACGGGTTTGTATATTGATTTTATAATCACTTTAACTGCGGGGAAAAGAAAAATAGAGCATGAGTTTGTTAAAGGGTTATAAGAGCACGTCAGTATGGTGTCAGTATGTGAGCGTGTGTGGGTGAAATAGGCTAGGCCTATGTGTGCTTTTTTTTTTTTTTTTTAGACCGTGTCTGACTTGGCCTCCAGACTGGTCGTGGCTCGTGAGACGGATTAACTCTTTTCTTTTGATGCGATCTAGTGTTCTTTCGGCTGATGACATCACTGATAAGAGAAAGTAAAGTGATCTGTTGGTTTGACATCATAATGTAACCGGTTCCGTTACCTCTGCAACTTAACTACCTGTAACCACGTGGTCTGTTTAATTTGTCACACATGCCTCTTCAAAAAGCTAAATACTGATCACCATGTTTAAGATGAGTTTATTATTATGAAGTTCATATATATATATGTGTGTGTGTGTGTGTGTGTGTGTGTGTGTGTCTAGGGATCTGTGAGCATGAGTTTGTTAAAGGGTTATAAGAGCACGCCAGTATGGATGTGAGCGTGTGTGGGTGAATATGTGTGCTTTATTTATTTTTTGAGACTGTGTCTCTGACTTGGCCTCCAGACTGGTCGTGGCTCGTGAGACGGATTAACTCTTTTCTTTTGATGCGATCTAGTGTTCTTTCGGCTGATGACATCACTGATAAGAGAAAGTAAAGTGATCTGTTGGTTTGACATCATAATGTAACCGGTTCCGTTACCTCTGCAACTTAACTACCTGTAACCACGTGGTCTGTTTAATTTGTCACACATGCCTCTTCAAAAAGCTAAACACTGATCACCATGTTTAAGATGAGTTTATTATTATGAAGTTCATATATATATATGTGTGTGTGTGTGTGTGTGTCTAGGGATCTGTAGACGCGCAATGCGGACTCGTGTTAAATGGACAAGGTGGAGTGATTCGGAGAGGTAAGGTCACAACACACACACATAAACAGAGAGCAAGAGAAGCACACGCTCATTTAATTTCTTTTATAAGGTGTTTTTCTTTTTTATTTATTTATAATTATATTTCCACTAACGTTAGTCTTGTCTGATAATATGATTTGAATTCTTATTTTATAATTACAGGAGACTTTTTTTTGGTATATTTAATAGCCTATACGTACTGCTTTCCAGTGACAAGACAAGGATTTACTATTTTAGCATAAGCATTTTAGCCTTTTAATTTAAAGATACTAAAATCGCGTTGGTTTTATTCATTTAAGAATCCCCAAAAATATGTTTTATACCGACAACGGTAATAGTAATGCTATTTTACTAAAAATGTAGGGAAATAATTTCTTTGTAATATTTTAAAATTTAAAAATTTTAAAAACTCTAAAAAATGCTGGGTTATGTTTAACCCAGCATTTTTAGAGTGTAATGTCAATCAACAGGCCCACTGCTTTCATTGTTAGATTGTTAAATTATTACTGTTACTGAAAAAAACAGATAAATAACAAATGCAACAAAAATAATAAACATTTCAGTATCGGCATGAAAAATGTCAATGAATTCAGCTTAATTAAATGCATATTGTATTTACATTTTGGATGCAACAATTTTTATTATTTGATATGATTTCCTCGGGCAAAAAGCTGCAAATTCATATGATCTTTTACGTATTATATAGGCTACTTTTCTGAAAACAAATATCAGTTGTTTAAAATGTATTATTATTATTATTGGTGATGGTTTTGTTGTCCTAGACGTTGGTGTTTCTTTTAGAATGTGTATTACTTGCCTCAAAGCATGTTTGCTATTATCTTTCTAGCTGACGTCGCAATTCAGAGAAAATGGATTCATTAATTAGTCAGAGACGGCATAATTAAGGAACTATATCTGTTTCAGGAGTTCAAACCCCGATAAAACATACATTTCTCAAGGTCATTCTCCACTGAGAAATAATCTCAGAAGAATGTCAGTATTCTCTGTCTGTCTGCGCGTCTTGTGCGGATGAATCGAATCGTGTTCCACGTTTCTTAATATTTTCTTAATATCAGTCGCATCTTTGTCTGTCTCTTCAAAGCAGCAGCGGGTCGGAGTTTGCCATAAAGCGAACGGTGTCTTGGGCGCTTAATTTTTAATAAACTCTGTCTAGGTGTTGGGCTCGCCATCACTTCCAGTTAATGGTGTGCAGGATTTAGCCGCGAGCTCCGCCGCTCCAACCATCACAACCAATAATCATTGCTCTAGCTCGCGCTCCGGTATCGATAGCTTCTCGCGCCTCGGGCGCACGCTTTGATATGTTAATGCCGCGCGGCTCCAAATTCAGTGGAGATCATATTAATGTTGTTCACACTGACTGCAGCTTTGGCTTCGTTGAATATTCAGATAACCTTTTTCAAAAGAAATCAGTCAAGAAACGAGGATCCTACTTGGAAAAGTCGTCTGTGTTTTAATCATGATTATCCCTCGTAGCTTTCAGGAATTTGATCGCGCTTCACTCCGCCTTTATACACACACACACACACACACACACACACACACACTGCATCTCTCTCTCACCGTGCGTGCGCGTGCGTCTATGTGTTTTGGGTGATGATGAGCGTGAGGCGCGCGCGTAAACACACACCACCGCCACCACAATTGAAATAGAAACAGAATGACATTTGGCCTATGTCTTTTTTTCTTTAATTTTCGTGGCAAACTCGCAAAAAGCGCTTGATTCGCTTTGTGATCGCTCGCGCGCTGCCTCGGGCTACTCTCCCTCGCGCTTAAATACCCGCTATCGCCTCTGGGCCCGGCGCGCGCGACCAGACTACCGGCAATAGCTCTTTTTCAATTGCCCTTGGCAACATAAAATACAAACTACTTTGAATCAAAACATTTTGGGTGGAATTAATGTGAAGTGAACTTGCATGCTAGCAGAGATCTTGGGTTTGTCAGAGCGCTTTAGGGTGACTGATGAGGAGCAGGTTAGAGGCCCGCTAGCCAGAAAAGTCCTTCAGGAACACACACGTTCACACACTCAAACACAAATACACACACGTGGCTAAATAAGGTAGCCGAACCCATTGATTCCAGCTCTAGCTGAGCTTGTGATCTTTGCAACATAAATGGATCTAGGCATAGTATGGATTTGACATACAGTGTTTAATAAATAAACACGTACAATTTAATATGTAATTAAATGTGCAAAATACTTCTGTAGGAAACGTAATGAAATATGGACATGAAATACTGTTTTTAATCATTTTTATGCATATTCAACTACTTGGAATATTTGCACTTTTTAAAAATTCCTTTGTCACACCACATGACTATTTAAAATTAACTATAGAAGGCAAAAAGCTGATTAAAATGTTTAAAAATGTTAAACTACCTACAATGCATAAGCTTGTTTATATACATTTTAAGTTCATGCACATGTTATGTGTTAACCACTCCTTTACAACTGCACAGCTTCAGTGCATGCTTTTTGAAATAGTTGCAAAATAAAAAGCATTATGAGGGATTATGAATCATTATCAGTTGATTTATTTGCAATAATCTGATATACTGTAATTTGTATTCAATTTCTGAAGAATATACAGGTGATTTTCTCATTTGTGGCCACAAACAGAACATGCAAGCACCATTGCCGGTTATTTCCAAAGGTTTGACGTGTTGTTTGTTTGTTGTGTTCAGGCACGTGTGTAGTGAACCCTACAGACCTGTTCTGCTCTGTACCAGGAAGACTTTCTCTACTCAGCTCTACCTCAAAGTACAAAGTCACCATCGCTGAAGTCAAACGCCGCCTCTCTCCTCCAGAGTGTCTCAATGCTTCACTACTCGGTGGGATATTAAGAAGGTAAGAGATGCACTTTAAACACATGAAACTGGAATGCACACGTTTGGAATTTTGGAACACTAGATCTTGAACACCTGAAAGCATCCAATTCTGAACCAAGTCTAAGAGAAGCACAGCTGTAGTGTTTATTGCCACACGTTTACTCACAAAACCGCCAGTTTAACAAAGATCTCATGCATGTTTTTTTTGCCAACTCCAGATTTCCTTGAATTCAAGTAATAGCATAATCAGGGATTATAATTATTAAAGCAATATAATTTCACGTAGGTAATGAAAATGAAGAATTTTTTTTTTTTTTTTTAGTTCATTGGCAAAACAAAACTCAAGACAGAAAGAGGAAAAATAGACGGGACATGGAGTCCTGGACATTTAATCCAGAGATAAAGAGAATGTGGCTGGAGAGAGATGGAATGAGAACAGTGAAGCTGAGGTTCCATTATTGATGAGGGACACAGACTGGAGAGCAGAAATGAGGCCAGTGACGAGAAGAGAGGAGAAACACACACACATTCACTCACTCATTTTAAACACAGGAGAACACATGCTGGTAAAGCTCAGGTTCATTAACGCCTGCAGAAACAAAAGAATAGCTAGAAAAGCATTCAGAAAAATTTAATATTTATTTTTGAAGAAATATTTGATTACCCTTTATACACATTATAGCCTGAATGAAGCCGACGCATGGGCAAAATAAGCATTGTGGCCCTGTTTAGTCCTAAATACTTTTTAAATCTCATCTTGAAAAAAGTGAGGACTCGTTTTAGTTGTCACACAGCTACAGTTCTCATGTGCTCACTTGGAAAAGTAGGTTTGTAGAGTGTTTAGGTTTAATAATGTAAAAGTGCTTTGGAAAAAAATGGACTGGGTGAGAAGGGCATGCAAACGCTCTTCAGTGGATATGAAATGCGACATGTGAATTGCATGTAAGTGTGTTGCTGATGGACTTTCTCCATCTGTGTGGGTCAGGGCCAAGTCAAAGAATGGCGGTCGGTGCCTCAGGGAGAAACTGGACAGGTTAGGACTCAATCTCCCAGCAGGCCGCAGGAAAGCGGCGAACGTCACGCTGTTGACCTCTTTAGTGGAAGGTATGGATTCATTTGTGCTTTTTGTTTTTTTTAAATAATAATCTTGCTTATTCATGGTTGTTTTCATATGCATGCTTTTTGTTTCTTACATTGAATACTGACTTGATTTGATGTTGGATGTTTGTACAACGACTCATTTTATGAATTTGGTTTGTTGAAGTTGTTTAAAGGAAGCAGAGATAAAATATGATGCAAAATGTGAGCAACTTGTTTACATTTTCATTCCGTTTTATTTCATATCTAGGACCTGTTGAATGCATTTTTGCAATTCAACAGGTTGTAAGCGTAATGCATCGGGTTTAGTTTCTTCATATTTGTTGTGGGTGAGCTCTTATTAAGATCTACTCTGGCATAAAATACGTCTGAAATATTTTTAGTCTACAGACAAAATCTCTATTACTCAAGGGAAGAGTTTAAGTATTAGAATGGCGTGAGACAGATTGATGCAACATCTATGCAATTTTTTAGGCAGTATTTAGAGAATTAACTGATTTCCCGGCTTCATTCATCCCTCATCTTCCTCCTGTGTGTGTGTGTGTGTGTGTGTGTGTGTGTGTGTGTGTAGGGGAAGCGCTACATCTGGCTCGGGACTTTGGCTACACCTGTGAGACAGAGTTTCCCACCAAAGCGGTCGGGGAGCATCTCGCCCGCCAGCACACGGAACCAAAGGAACAGAACGCGCGCAAGAAAATGGTGCTGGCCACCAAGTAAGACGGCAAATCTTTAGTACTTTTAGCCAAATGAGTTTATCCATACCACTTTATTGGCTATACATTTGAACACTTGAATAATAAATTCTTATATGAGACCTTCAAATGCACCAAATGTGATTTATCTAGTGCAGTCTGGCTACATAAGGACTCATCTTCAAAAGCAGATGCACCTTAGGGAATGAGGATTTATTATTGAGGATTGGAGGAAAGCATGTGTGTTTGCATGAGTGTAACATATGAAAACTAAGATCTCATTAAATCTCCTCTATGCATTAATTATGAGGATCGCTGCTTTGGTATGCGTTTTGGTGATGCGTCCTTGTAACTGTTCGAATGGCTGTGTGTGTCTCTGCAGGCAGATCTGTAAGGAATTTCAGGATTTGTTAAGTCAGGATCGATCTCCGCTCGGGTCCTCTAGACCAACACCTATTCTGGACTTGGACATTCAGCGACATCTAACACACTTCAGGTATAAAACCGAAACCTGCATGCAAAAATAGAGCAAACCTCCACCTTATGTGAAAGCAATCGTAAGACTGAAAATTCGTTAGCCGATATAAGTAACAAAAGTGTAGTAAATTGTAAAAGTATTTGCATTTATGATTACAATAATAAACTAAAAAATATGATTCAAGCTGCCTAACTGACTGTTATTGTTCAGCTAAATTAACTGGAAGCCAGTGACACCGGAAGTCTTGCACATATGAATATGCTAATGAAAGTATTGTTATTAATCACCATTTTTATTATCTTTTTTAGTCTGATCACGCATGGATTCGGTACGCCTGCGATTTGCGCGGCACTTAGCACCTTTCAAACCATTCTCAGTGAAATGCTTAATTACCTGGAGAAACACTCTGCCAATAAGAGCACGGGAACACCGGACACCAACCAGATCAACTCCAACTCGGACAAAACACTGCGCAAAACCACCGAGTCACTGATGAAAGACGGCAAAATCGAGAAAACAGAATGACTCTGACGCAGGAGTGGCTGCTTTCCCACTTCCTGATCCGAGCCCTGATGGGCGGGCCTCGTTCAGGGCGTGGCTACTAGGGGCGGGGTTACGGGGTTTTTATTCCATATGCGTTTATTTATATAACTGGCATAACTTCCTATGACCTCAGCTTTCTCTATATGAGAGTCTGTCTGTATGTACAAACCAGTCACATCATTCTCACTGCCCGGCGAACACAAACCATTTTATAAGTTATTGAAGAAGTTATTTTGCTTAAAGTTTGTCTGTATGTAATTAGTTTAAATAATGATTTTAAAAAATGCAATCTTTTATTAAAAGACTCACATTCCATTTCTGGCAAGACCTAATTTGAGGTCAGTTTGAAACTGTAAATTACGACAGGTAACTTTCCCTGTTAGTTACTGTATATTGTGCATGTTAAACTTTGTACACCATCTGAAACTGACATTCCCCACTGTTGTTCCAGAACACAAACTCTTGACTGCATTTGTAAAAAAGTTATATATAAATATATAAATTCAATCTTTTCTTGTAGGCTTTGAACTACATATATGAAATAACCCTACATGCAAACTACTGGTGTTCAATAAAGCATATTGCTCAAAGTCTTATATTAACTCACCTGACTGGACTTGAATCCTTGTGCATCTTCTCGAGTATGAATCATATTTTATGTGCATTTGCAATGGATTTGACACAGACAACACCTTATTGATTTATCTGACGCATACTTCAACTTAACCTGTCAAAAATCTCACTCATCTGCTTCTGTTCATGTGGTTTTACTAGACAGCAAGTTTTTGGCTGACGTGCCTCTCAGGCATTTCCTTCTGGAGATCTAGAGCAGTTTTTCAATGAGCCTGAAGACAGTGATTAGCTGGTTCTGGTTTGTTAGACTTGTAAATAAACGCTGCAGGAAAGTAGGCCTACACTCTAAAAAATGCTGGGTTAAAAAGGGACAAACCCAGCGGTTGGGTTGTTTTGAACCCAACCACTGGGTCAAAACAACCCAACCAAACGCTGGGTCAAAATGACCCAACAGCTGGGTCGAAACAATCCAACAGCTGGGTCGAAACAACCCAAACGCTGGGTCGAAACAACCCAACCGCTGGGTCGAAACAACCCAAACGCTGGGTCGAAACAACCCAAACGCTGGGTCGAAACAACCCAAACGCTGGGTCGAAACAACCCAAACGCTGGGTC
>NW_015505576.1:202328-220005 GCF_001515645.1 Sinocyclocheilus grahami
CAACCGCTGGGTCGAAACAACCCAAATGCTGGGTCGAAACAACCCAACCGCTGGGTCGAAACAACCCAACCGCTGGGTCGAAACAACCCAACAGCTGGGTCGAAACAACCCAAATGCTGGAGAATATTCCTATCTTCCCACAGCTGAAGAAGAAACTATAACAGTTGGGTTGTTTTGACAACAGCTGGGTCGAAACAACCCAAATGCTGGGTCGAAACACCCCAACCGCTGGGTACCCAAACGCTGGGTCAAAACAACCCAATAGCTGGGTCAAAACAACCCAAACGCTGGGTCAAA
This sequence comes from Sinocyclocheilus grahami, assembly GCF_001515645.1. Lineage (NCBI taxonomy): Eukaryota > Metazoa > Chordata > Actinopteri > Cypriniformes > Cyprinidae > Sinocyclocheilus > Sinocyclocheilus grahami. Next base: position 202,626 of record NW_015505576.1, read on the forward strand.
ACAACCCAAACGCTGGGTCAAAACAACCCAATAGCTGGGTTTGTCCCTTTTTAACCCAGTGCTGGGATATATTTAACCCAGCATTTTTTGAGTGTACTTGCTTTACCTCAGTCTCACACTTTTATTTAATTCACAGAAAAAGAAAATACCCAGTGAACTTAAAATACTGAATTAAAATAATAAAAGAGAGCAGCTAGCTTTATTTATACAATTATTGGATTATATTAATTCTAATAAACAATCACAATGCAGCTAAACCTGATTCTTTGGACTACGATGGAATATGCATTTAGAAAAAATGGTTGATGTAGAATAAATAAGCACCCAAACAGAACAGATCATTAACAGCACAGAAAGACCAACACGATGCTGCACCGGAAGGCTTTACAAAGTCAATAACCGACTGACAGATCGATGAAGCTTTGCACAAGATAAAAGAGATTCGCATTCATATTCAGTTTTTTTGTTGTTATTGTAGGAAACAGCTGTCTGATCTCAGTAGCCTACTTTCAATAATCAGCGACCAGTCAACGTTAACGTAGCCTAAATATCCTATCCCAATAACACCATCTTAGGAAAACCCAAATAGCCTTGACGCATAATTAGCGCATTTATTGATCACGAGTGTGTTTGATCAGTTTGGCCAGTTCTAATGCATGTGTGACGTTCAATACTTAATGTTCAGCTTTCATTTAACACGCCAAGACATCGACTCGACCTAGTTTACGCGGTGAGTAATTAATTAAGTTCAAAAAGTATAATGCAAATGAAAAGTCCTCATGAGAAAATACAGAGAAGCCAGGCTACGCACAACCAAACAATTGGCACTTATTCTATCCATTCAGATAAAACGAAGGTCTAGCTATATTATATAGTCGTACACGCATGCACTAGATGTTGATATTATAGACTATAATTATTGCTTTTGAATTGGTGTAGCCTACCAAAAAGTCCAACCATAAACATTTTGAGTCTATTTAGGCTACCTATCTATAGTGACCACCATCGATTTTTCATTGTATTTAAACAACGATAATTGGCTAAACTATTCACATTAAAATAAATGTAAAAAGTCTACTTTATGCATAGTCTTTACGAGTAAGGACATTCCTGAATTTCACAGGATTTTGTTTTTTTAACTCAGATGTTACTGGGCAGATTTCCACACAGAGAGAACTTTAAAAGTCCAATGGGAAACGTGTTTGTGAAGATTATTATTTGTACAAGTCATCGAACAATCTGGAAGAATCTGAAGCATCTGGACTTGGTTTATCATGAGACTTTCTTCCCTCTTTTGAAAGTCTTCAACAGAAACTCAATGGATCTTTATTACGTTACTCGCGCGCTATCTTGTGGCCAGCATGTGTAATGGCAGGCAATGGTTGCGCTCGCTCACACACACACACCATGTTAAAATTATATAATAAATGTAGTGTGCATATAAGTGTTCACATATTTTTTATTAGGTGTGCACATTTTAATTTTAGTAAAAAAATGTGGACACCTATAACAATACCAAATGTAATATTTATTTAGTTTTTTTTTATATTCTCTGCTTTTATGATTTGAAAATGTGACAAAAACATGTTTTTGCAAACTTTGTGCACACGTGCATGTGTGCTCATGTGTTTTTGTGTTCTGTGACAATTTGAATGTGTGATTATGTTGAATTCTAATCAAAGTCTGTTCAGAATGAGCTCTCAAACTGTTTGGACATCTGTCATGGCCTCTAGACATGCCCAGAGTGAGCGTGTGTGTGTGTGTGTGTGTGTGTGTGTGTGTGTGTGTGTGTGTGTGTGTGTGCGTGCGTGTGTGTGGCTCTGGCACTGTCTCTGTGGCAGCAGGGCTGCTGAAACATTAATCGCAGATTATTTTCACTCTTCCATACGTCAAGCAGCATCTTAATGGCCAGTGAAACAGATCTGAGAAACTGACATGAAACTGGGTCAAGATCAGTGAGCTCAGTTAAAATGTCCCACAGTATACATTTAGTTGATTTAAATAATTCTGGAAAATATTAGGAGATGTATAGCAAAATGTTGACAATACAAATCAATTAACAAAATAGGAAAACTGTGTATTTCTAGTGACCCAGTGACCTCTTGTGCAGGAAGGGAAAATTGTTCCTTTTCTACATGAACAGAAACATTGGCTCAGTGGCTGCAACTGTCTGTCATACTGCAGCATCTTAGTATGTTAGTATGCTTTTAAATATATTAGTCTCCAATCTTTAAATGCAAAATTATAAGTTAAATTGTAAGTGCTTGTGTTGAATTTCTTACTTAACCAAAAATTACAGCGCTGAAGTTAATTACACTGAATGGAATAAAATAATTTAAATTATTCAGTCTACCTTAATTTTATTTTTGTGTTTATTTTATTTTTTTATATTTATTTTTACATTTTATTTGAGTTATTAATGACAATTAATTACAATCATATTTTGTTACCTTCAGTAATTTTGCTGTTTCATGAATTGTTTGTGTTGCGTAATTGCTTTATTGTTTACATGTTGCAGACAGCAGGCTATTCTAATGGCAGGCTCCCTTTGTGGCAACTTTTGCCCACTATATGTGTCTGCTACTGGGGCATGTTGTCACAAAAAATCAACTTGTGCTCAATGACCTGTAGCCTATTTTTCCTGACCAGTAATAATGTTCAGTAGACAGGTTTTTTTTGTTTTTGTTAAGACTTTAAGATTTGTCTTTAGAAACTGATAATGAAATAAACCTACCTTAAAAAATATATAGCTATTTCCAAGAGTAAATATATACTATTTGCAGGAGTAAAAGCAGTAATAATTTTACCTGGTCTCCCCTGCTTATAACTTTACATAAACTATGTTTTATTTAGTTTATTGTTTCCATTTATTTATTATATATTTATTTATTTATTTGGAAGGACTTTTGGTTTAGGGACTTTTTGTCCGCAATATTCAGGTAAGCTTTTGCTGTTGTCTAATGTCAGTCTTTGGAGGATTTGCATAGTTTTAAACGCATTTTTTGCTGAAATTATCCAAAAATACGGTAAAACGTTGTTGGTGGGTGCTACACCGAGAGGATCATTTTTTAAATGCTTAAACAAATATCAAATATCAAATAAATAATTCCCAAATACATCTTTAAAATAAGTCAAAACAAGGCAAACTAATGTTCGTTTATGATTCAGGTCATTGCAGCAGTGCTGAAAAACGTTCACAGTAACGCGTTAGTTCACAATGTGATCGCTTGATTCGATTTCAGATCCTCTTACTTTATTTTAGTGTTTGCCTCAGTTCTGATTTGCAGTTATTAATCGCATTGCTGTGTGATTTAATAATTCCTTTAATTCCTTCCAATAAATTCCGTTCTATTTTACCTTCTGATCACGATTAACTAGAAAACAGTTTGATCCTGCAGAACTTGCTTCACAGCTTGTCTGAGATTAGCAACAGTAACCAGGGCGGGGGGCTTTGTGAGGGTCAGGCAGGTGTGTTGGAGCGGGGCTGGGACTAAACTCTGCAGGAGCTGGAATGAGCACCGCATTTCTTATGGATGTCAGATCTTATAGAAACCGTGAGTATCACGATAACATGAAGTTTAGTGCTGTTTGACCTCGTCTCAAACCGAGCTGAAACCTGTTGTTCTTCTGTTTCTGTTCTCTTTTCAGTGTTGAAGTAGTAGGTGTTTCACTGAGCAGCAGGGGGCGCACTGCACCGGCTCTCATCACTGCTGCATCGCTGTAACTGTAGACATCTGACCTCGCTTTCTTGTTAGTGTCTTTGAGGTAGGCGAATGTTTGCTACAGCAATGAGGAGATTTGTAGCAAAAACTGAGCGATCAGAACCCTCGCGTTTCGCTTATCAGTGATTAAACAGTTGCACAGCACAGTGACAGGAAACCTCCTCTAGAGAGTTTACCAAGCTGCCTTTTCCAACTGTAGTGACTTTGCAAAAATGACTTTTGAAATTATATATCAAAGCTATTGATTATTTTAGGTTATGTGGTTAATGCTTTTTATTCTGTTTCCTTTCAATAACACGTTGATTCGGTCCTGTAAGATGGCAGACCGCCATTTCATCTGCAGTTGATGGAGCTGGGGTCTCAGCTTTTACACGCAACCCAAAGTCAACTCACTTAACATCAGACTTTCACTGTATCAGCACACACGCAGACAAACACCGTGAAGGGGAATCGGGGATTTTTCTACGAGCTTTACGTTTTCGGTGAGTGAGTGAGAGAGAGAGAGAGAGAGAGAGAGAGGGAGGGAGAGAGTTGAGATCTTCACTCTTCTCATGAATGCACTCGTTACGCAGGGACCAGCGCGCGAACATGCTGTGGAAACTGGTGGAAAATGTCAAGTATGAAGATATATACGAGGTAACGAGAAGACAAACTGCATCTGTTTTTTCACTGTATGATTTATATAACGACAAAAAAAATTTATTTTTATTTTTTCTAATAAGTTTGGTCTCTTATTGATAGGGGGTTTATGCTGGTTATTTAAATAAGGGGGGGGGGGGGTCAAATGTAAACGTTTGATTTAGAAGCATTTTGTCATATTCAAAACAATTCGTTTGTTCCCAAATTGCAAAAAGTTGTTTTTGTATCAACAATGTAGTGATTTTAGCAGGTTACCTTATTTCCTTTCAAAGTATTTTTCATTTTCTTACAGTAGAGTTTTTAATATTATAACTTTACAAATGATGACATTTGTGGGATAAAATCTAGTCTGAAAAAATCTGACCCTGCCATCGATTTATTAATCTGAGAACGCATCTACAGAAGGAGAGGACGCAGTGTCACGCGTGGGAGTCCCGTGGATTCCCCTGAATGAGCTCGAGCTCGTGGGAGAGACTCGTGGTGGTTTTTGGAAAAGCCTCGCGGGATGCCGACCCGGAGAGTCACACATGGCTTTTCTCTCACAGTCACCGTCACGCGTGTAATTAAACACTTCGACCCCAGTCCGTGAAATCGACCATTATACGAGCTCTTTAATGGGGCACCATTAGTGGAGGACTTTAAGCTGTCACCCAGAAACCATTTGTAAAAAACCTGTTCATGCTTACTTTTTAAAACTTCACCTCTTTGTTAGGGACAGTTTAAATCGCATGAGTGTTTGTGTGATATGCTATTGTTATCGTGAAGTTCATGTTTTTGCTTATCGAAGACCTGGGCCTGCTTAAACACACATGCATGGGAAACTATGGTGAATATGGAATAACAAGGGCATAGTTATGGTTAATGCGTTAGCCTACAGGGGCTCCAAATTACGCTTATATATATATATATAGGCTGTAGAAGTAGTCTAGGCTGTCTAACGTTATATGGTGGAATCCAATTTCGATATTGTGAGTAAGTCTGAATAGCTATGGTGAGTATAATGTAGTGATTATAATGCATAGCCTAATAAAGTATGTGAGAATATGAATGAGGCCTCTGTCCATCTGTCTGTTCAAAGCAGCTGATTCCGGCGATTCGTTTGTTCTGGATGGAGATAAATGGACTGTGCACACACAACAATAACATAACAGACAACAATAGCAATAGCAAAAGAAAGAGGTCCGGACCCGTGCATGCCGGACCTCAAACAGAGAGGGGGATAAAACAGAGCACGAGAGTGTCCTCCTCCTGAATGAACGTCACTTACAGCAGCAGCGCCTTCACGCTCCGCTGCTCCCCGCTGCTTTAAGTATTCCCGCAATATTAGAGGAGTCATGAATCACAATTATTCTGAGGAGGAGGTGTAGCAGCGAGGCGGACGGACGGAGCACCGCACACTGGATCAGAGCGCCGGATCGGGAAGAACAGAACCGAGACCTGGACGAACAGTGCAGTGTAGGAGAAATCATTTGAGCTGGGGAAGAAAAAAAAGTTTTTGCTCCGTGCGGTCATGAGGAGTTGAGAAAGGAGCGCGTTTTTCTTCGGGCGAGCGTGTGTCGTGCAGTCGCGTGTCCTTCTGCTCTAAACGAGCTCGCTTTTTTTTGTCCAGATGTTGGTGCACACCTATTCCTCCACGGTGAGTCTGAGAACACCGTGAAATATACTTGCTTGTAGCTGCGTGGTAGAAAGGTAGTATGCATGCGGGTTTTGCTTATTATGCTGCGAGCTTAGGAAGTTAAATCCTACCTTCTTTAAGATGTTTTGTGAAGTTACTACACACGATTCAGTCAGAAAATATGTTTTGAAAGCTTTGGTACTTTCTTGGATCACCGCGAGCGCCGATATATGGGCGATAGCTACCATTAGTCTTTCCATATCGTTGGATTCGTTTCCATTCAAAACATCCCAAAAAGTTTAGGCTATTTTTTTTATTAGAACACTAAAACAAATGGTTGGTTTGTAATCGTATTTATATTCTTTTCTCGTTTGAAGGACCGCCATGATGGGGTACCGAGCCACAGTTCCAGACTGTCCCAGCTGGGTTCGGTCTCTCAGGGTCCGTACTCCAGCGCTCCGCCGCTCTCTCACACACCTTCCTCGGACTTCCAACCACCGTACTTTCCCCCGCCGTACCAGCCGCTGCCGTATCACCAGAGCCAGGACCCGTACTCACACGTCAGTGACCCGTACTCTCTGAACGCCCTTCACCAGCAACAGCAGCACCCGTGGGGCTCCCGGCAGCGGCAGGACGTGGGCACGGAGAGCGGAGGTTTACTGCCGCAGCCTCGAGCCTCTTTACCGCAGCTCTCGGGTCTGGACCCCCGGCGGGACTACACCGTGCGCCGACCGGACGTGCTGCTCCACTCCACGCACCACGGGCTCGAGGCAGGAATGGGAGACGGTCTGTCCCTTCATGGCCTGGCGCACGGCATGGAGGATATGCAGGTTGGTTATGATTTTAGTTTTTTGGCTTGGAAAATAACCTCTTTTGTGGGGATATCAATTCCACAAAGATGTGAAATAAATCGTTTTGAATTTTTATTTTGCGATTAGAATTATCTAATAAGTTTATATTTAAACGAATTAATTTAAATTTGTATTATTTTTATCTTTTATTTTATATAATGTCGGTAGCTCTATATGAAATAATTCCGTAGGCTATATTTTTTAGGGAGTTTTCTGACCTGTTGACATTTTCTGTGACACGTTACAAACATTTTTACCATATAGCCTATGAATAAACGCAATCCAAGCTCTTTAGCATATGTATGAATAGTAGTAGCCTAGTAAATACCCTAAAGGCTTGCTTGTTATTCGAAACAATATTCTGTTGCCGTTGTAATCACATTTTATTTTTTGAGACCATATTTTCACGTCATAAATAATATGTAAATGCATTACAGTTAGGCCTGTGTTGAGGTAAACTGCTGTTAACTTAAAATTATTGTTGCAATTGCTAAAAATGAAAACTTCACGAAGCCATCGTCTGCTCGGTTCACATTTCTAACCATCTGTTTTTTGATCAATATAGCCTGCACACATTATAGCTAATTTCGTCAAATGACAGTTTCTGCGTAATCTAAATATTAAGATAAGGCCTGTCCCTGTTCAGCTGACTGGACAATGATTGTCTGCCACTCTTCCCAAAATGATTATAAAACCTAACTGACGTAGGGCATAACTGATATCTTATTTTTATTTTATTTATTTAAAAAAAAAAAGAAAGTTTGTTAAATTTAAATTTTTTTTAAATTAGGCTAAATCCAGATTAGTTTACGTTTACTGATAAATTCATTCAGAAAACTTGCATGGAAAATTGTAGTTTTGCATGAATTGTTAGTGAAAACAATGATATGAGACCTAAACTTAATTAAAAAGCATTTTTCAATTGCTTATGTTCACTATTTGAATCCATCTTCGATTGGAAATATGTATGCATGTATTTTTGTCAATGTCCCCGGTGGAATCTACTGGTATTTTCATAACTAAACAGAAGGTCATTATCCGGAAGTTCTCTGAATATTTATAATTGACTGTAGCGTTTGTTCAAAAGTTAAATGTTTTCTCATTATGCCTTTTTAGGCCTTGGAGGACGCAAACAACGGGATGAACATCCTGGATCAGTCAGTTATTAAAAAAGGTAAATGGGAAAATGGCTGGAAGAATTATGCCAGTGCTGTTTCATTATTTGATAATTTCATGTTTTTCAACGACCACTGGGTTTTTGCAACAAAAAAAAGTGCTGATAGAAGGAATCACTGTTCTATTGATTTAGGGCAAAAAGTCATTTCAGGTGAATACACCTTAGCACACATTTTTACGCATGCGCTCAACCACATTTGGTATTTAAATGATGTCTCCTGCCTATCCTCTTAACCTTGGACGCTCAGCCAAAGCAAGAGGAATTGGAGGACTTTGAATATTTTTAGAATCATCGTCTTATAATCGAACTACGAGGAATTTAGTGTCGTAATAATAATCGACCAATTTAACGTCTATTGTAGGCTTAAAATATTATCAGTTGTCTCTTTTCTTTTATTCATTAAAACAGTAGAACAAATTCCAGATTTATGTCTGCCTTTTTTTTCTGGGAACATGTAATCGACACTTAAGCGACACTTTGTTGATATAATTTCTCCTCGGAGGTTTTGACATATTTACTCCTTCATGCAGTCAGTAAGAGCTCCAGCAACACTCCCTGGGCTCGTGTTAATATTTGTCCGTTATGAGGGACGTTTGCCGGTAATTTAGTTAACGGAACACGGGCCTCCCAGAAGAGACGGCCTTTGAGTGGCCGCTGTGATGGATGGTTTTCTGAGCGCAGATCTCGTGAGCTCGTTTTCTGTATTATCCCCTGTAGAGATCTCCGTGGGCTCGAGCGCTCGTTACCCCGTTAGCGCTTAAGTTGGTATAGACATCTTTTGACGGTCAGCTAGTGAGTTTGTGTGTTGAGGGGAGGCAGGGGGGCTGATTTGAAAAATAGGTGGTTAATGTTATTAGCATGTGTCCATCACCAATCGATAATATAATAAATGAGTGTAGAAGTGTTGAAATGTCACTGTGGAAGTTACAGGAAAGTGTAACTGAATTGACTAAACGAAAGGAAAGGACTAAATCTCAGCATTTCTAAGTGTAATGCTAGTATTTTAATCACGTTGGAAACTGCAAAACATTACCGGACAAATCGAACCACATTTTTTTAACGCCGTTGTTGGCAACATGTTTAGATAAATATATTTAAGGGAAAAAAAATTACTACCGGCTTTCCGCAGTGTTTGCATTTACGGACAGTTCTGGCTTGCTTTCTATTGTCCGTGGAATTAACGCATGAAAGCAGGAGCGCGTGCGGGGTGACCCGGGCCAGCCGAGGGCTCGAGCTCACGGCGCTTTCATGTGCCAAGATTTCACATTGCATAATATGAACATATTCTCACATGCATGGGCTATCTGTGACTAGTCTTAGATATTATTTAAAAATAATAACACCTCTTGCTTTACCACTAGGCTATAGCGCCATTTTGCGAAGCAAATATAGCCTACCTTTAGTGTTCAAAACGCTTGATCAAATCACAATTTCCAGTAAATTTGAGTAGGTCTGTATTATAAGACGTATCTCAGTTTTCTGTGTCTCTCGCACAGTTCCAGTTCCACACAAGAGCGTCGCTTCTCTGATGATGAACAAAGACGGTCTAATCGGCGGGATCACCGTGAACGCCAACGAGGTCTTCTGCACGGTTCCCGGCCGCCTGTCGCTTCTTAGCTCCACATCCAAATACAAAGTGACGGTCGGCGAGGTCCAGCGGCGCCTCTCTCCGCCGGAGTGCCTCAACGCCTCGCTGCTTGGCGGGGTTCTACGGAGGTGAGAGCATCGATAAATCAGCCAGGATCCACATTATAAGCAGAGGTCAATGGATTAAAGCCTATTTGGACGCTGAACACATTTTTTTGATTTTTAAATGACCCCTGCCAATAACATGTCTGATTTTGAATGTTCACTTTTCATGGTGTATCTTTGCTGTCAATCCGTCGTGAAACTATCTAATTATGCCTGCGCTATCCTCAGAGCGAAGTCGAAAAACGGCGGAAGATCACTGAGGGAAAAGCTGGAGAAAATCGGCTTGAATTTGCCCGCGGGGAGACGCAAAGCTGCGAATGTCACTTTACTGACGTCTCTGGTAGAAGGTAAAGCAGGACATCTGATTCTTGTTTCTTATTTAGATTTTTTTTCACCGTGTTTGGGAATTTAGGCCCTTCAAGTGAGCAAAACAATGGACAATTATAATGGAAAACAAGTAGCCTACGGATTAAAAAAAAATACAACTTACAGTTTATCAGTTTAATCGAACAATTTCACATTTTAAGCCTAAAACGAACATTTGAATTTACGAATGAACCACGAACATGTTAAATGAAATCGTATTGCCGCTGACGTCTCTGGTAGAAGGTAAAGCAGGACATCTGATTCTTGTTTCTTATTTAGATTTTTTTTCACCGTGTTTGGGAATTTAGGCCCTTCAAGTGAGCAAAACAATGGGCAATTATAATGGAAAACAAGTAGCCTACGGATTAAAAAAAAAATACAACTTACAGTTTATCAGTTTAATCGAACAATTTCACATTTTAAGCCTAAAACGAACATTTGAATTTACGAATGAACCACGAACATGTTAAATGAAATCGTATTGCCTTGGGACTTCCTCTAATCTGATTTATTTTCCTTAGGCGGTGCAAATAGTTAACAGATGCAGACGCAGTAAAACGACATTTTAACCAGTACAGCTAATTTCATATAATTATTGATTTTTTAATTTCATATAATATAATGACCGTCTGATTGTTCCTGCACCGCAATCTTTAATTTGCTTAATAGGCTGTCTCTCCTTCCAGTTCAGTTGCAGCTACAATAGTATAAAATTATTTAAAGCGACGATGTGGAGTAATTCCATTTGACCATATTGTGTTTCTTTTTCATTTCCAGGAGAAGCTGTTCATTTGGCTCGGGACTTCGGCTACATTTGTGAAACTGAATTTCCCACAAAGGCCGTGTCTGAATATCTGAACAGACAGCACACGGATCCAAACGAACTGCACTCACGAAAGAACATGCTGCTGGCCACAAAGTACGTACACAATGTGTTTTTGCGTGTTAAATATGATTTATGCATTCGTTGCTTGCATTGGAAGCTGGTGGTGTAACAGCTTGCCGCCCGCAACTGAACAAATGTGTAGCCACATTTCGAGGTGAATGCTGAATCCATCACGGATTGTCGTTTTGATAGCTGTCCGCTTAGTGCCTGGTGCGTTTTGACACGTTTAGCTGGTTTCTAATGAGGCAGTTCAGGTCCAGCAGAAACACGCATCTCTTATCCATCTCAGCCTGGCACCGAGCTAGAAACTCATTATATTTAAGTGAAATGTTTCAAGTCTTAAAGTGCCAGCTTTCCCCTTGAAGTTTTGCCTAAGGTCATCATCCCTCCTCCCTCGCCTCTCCTTTCACAGTCTGTCTGTCAAAGTCCCGTCAGTCAGCCCGAGCCCCCGCCCCCGCCCCTTCACGCTGCGCTCTCGCGACTGGACAACAAGACTGTTTGTGGCTCTGAGACGCGAAAGCGAATGTGGGTCAAAATCTGACAAGTCCAGACAACTGCAGATGCCGCAGCAGGGCTCTGCAACGCTGCCAGTCGGAGGCATTTGAACTGTTTGTCACAAATGACCTTTTAAAGATTGAAGTATGATCGTTTGCTCAGATGCTTATTTGAGATTACATTGCGCCTCAAAGCATTATTATTATGAACAGGACACAAGTAGTTGTGGGTGCATGCTGTGAAAAAGACAAGAATTTAGTATGAATTCAATTGTCTTTCTTCATTTGGGAAATTATGACTTAATTGATTTTAAATGTACCTTGCAAGTACGTCAGTCAGCCCGAGCCCCCGCCCCCGCCCCTTCACGCTGCGCTCTCGCGACTGGACAACAAGACTGTTTGTGGCTCTGAGACGCGAAAGCGAATGTGGGTCAAAATCTGACAAGTCCAGACAACTGCAGATGCCGCAGCAGGGCTCTGCAACGCTGCCAGTCGGAGGCATTTGAACTGTTTGTCACAAATGACCTTTTAAAGATTGAAGTATGATCGTTTGCTCAGATGCTTATTTGAGATTACATTGCGCCTCAAAGCATTATTATTATGAACAGGACTCAAGTAGTTGTGGGTGCATGCTGTGAAAAAGACAAGAATTTAGTATGAATTCAATTGTCTTTCTTCATTTGGGAAATTATGACTTAATTGATTTTAAATGTACCTTGCAAGTTTCAGATAATTATCTGAATTACATTGCTGATCATATCATTATTGGATGTTCACTGGTCACAATACACTCTTAAAAATAAAGGTGCTTCACGATGCCATAGAAGAACCTTTTTGTCTAAATGGTTCCAGAAAGAACCTTTAACATCTGAAGAACCTTTCTGTTTCCCAAAAGGTTCTTTGTGGTGAAAGAAGGTTCTTCAGATTATAAAAAGGTAAGAAAGAGATAGTTCTTTAAAGAACCTTTGACTGAATGCTTCTTTGTGGAACCAAAAATGGTTCTTCTATGGCATCGCTGTGAAGAACCTTTTGAAGCACCTTTATTTTTAAGAGTGTAGGCAGTTTCAGAAAAAACATGGAGGTCAAATGTTGAGAGGTCATTAGTAGGCCTACGTCAGGCCATCTTGGCACATGGCTAAAATATCTGCCTGTATTTTTCTATGATTCCCCAAAGCAAGAAAAGCATGAATATTGAGAGCACTACCTCCATCAGGAAGTGAAATATGCTGAGAACGGAATATTCCCCAGTAGTAACAGATAGACACTCTCCCAGTAGACTGAAAGTTAAATCCATGGCTTTATTCTAATTGACGGGCTTTGCTCTCAGAAGCAGAAATATGCAGGCTTTGCTCTGAGGATTTCAAGTTCTGTATCTCTTTTCTTCATATGTATGGACAGTGAACACTGGAGAGTTTCATTTCAAGTAGATGTCAGCCTTTTTTTTTTTTATTGTAAAAATATTTTTTGGAGAGCTTTTGCTCGCAGTGTGATTAGGGGATGGGAAACATGCATTTTACCCATGATTCCCAGGGATTCCCACAGAGCTTCTGAACTATTGCAAGCTTGAACCTGTCCGAGCACCTGTTATCCTATTACTCAAGATAATTAAGAGCATCTTAAGCAATCACATCATCATTATGTGAGACACTGAGATGAACAAACATGGGTGTGATATGAACTAAGGCTTTTGTAATATTTTGGTTTACTTTTTGATCTGTGAGAGCCTAACGTATCAAAGGTTTTCATTTAATATTTTTTTCATTTGATCAATTTCATCATAAATGTCCAAATGCTGAAGTCACAGTGTTTGTAATTTATGGATGAAGGTTTTCAGAGTTGCTATGCAGTGGCTTTGATATTATGTAGATCTTCTTTATAATCAATATTTCACACAAAGTTAAAAGAATATGTAGATTTATATATAAAGAAATAAGTAGGAATATCCATGGCAGTAAGTTGACAGTTCTTTTCAGCTTCTTTGGTAGGCAGAAAGGCTTTTTTAATGGAATCATGGTTGATGTCTTTTCCATTTGATTGTTTAATTCAACTTATGACTTAAATTCGTTTCTTGAAAAATGAATGCTGTAATCCATGAGCGAGCAGGTCGCATTTCTTTAACTGATACAGAAGATCAAGCACGTTCCTTCTGATGCATGCTCTGATAAATGTGAATGAAGAATTTGTCATGCTTGATGTGCCATGAAAAAATGTCATGACATTCTCTGATTGGATCAAAGCTGTGTAGCTGGTAAAGGAGTTAGTGGGACTGGTCCTAAAACCCACCTGACTAGTCTTGCTATAGGCACAGCATGTCTAGACCCCACACTGTCCCATTAGCAGACAGTTGGCATGTTAAGTCAAAGTTGTTTTCCTACAGAATAAGGAATAAAATGTAGTTCCTGCAGTCACCTTGTGCAAACAGCACGAAACAAGCAACAATAAACACAACAATGTCCAAAATACAGGCAGAAAATGAACAGTATATCGTACAAACAATGTTATCAGACAGCATATATCATAAGATTACAAGCCAAATTAAAACGCTGAGATTTAACATATTCTTTAAAACACCTCAGGCGATATTCAGAATAGATTGTCTACTAAAAGGAGAATTTTGTATTTTTTGGTTGTATTACTTTGTATTTGAAACTGCTATTGCTTGTGCTGTCTTGGCCATTTGGTTGTGAAAATGAGGACATTTTTAGTAAGTCACTTTTGAAATGGTAATCATCTTAGCTGACCAACTGAATCAAGATTTCACTGATAATTCATCTGTTGTTTATGTTTTTTTTATTTTTTATATATGCTAACATTTACACAGAGTTAAATCAACATAGGACAAAAAAAAACATTTTATGGCCTAAATATTGTTAATTGATTTTACAACCCTACATCAGCTGAATGGAAGCTTGCTTTGACCGAAAAAAAAAGACTTTTGAAAATACACATAAAAAGGGTCCGGGATTTGTGCGCTTTCATATAATGCTGCTGCACAGAACTGGGGCCTCGCGCAGCCTTTTCTCTGACTTTCTCAGTTCCGCAAGCTGGATTATAGCCTGTCTGTCAAAGTTAATATTTGGTTAACTGTGCGAGGAAGGTTCTTTTATTTAAGTTTGTATATATTTATTTATGCTTAATTTAATGGGCGTTTGTACATAGGAATAGACTGGGTCGTCTATCTGTGACTGTCTCTGTGCGTGGGTGAACGCTTGTTTTAGATAGCATCTTGTATTTTTTGTTTCATAGATACGGTGTTATGTGGTGAAGGCTAGAAGTTGGTTCTTGTCTGGTGATTTTCATTTTCCTCGAAATAAGAATAAAGCGTGTGTTTTATTGTAGTTGTTGCTGTGTGGTTAACCCCTTGTGTTCTTGACTTAATAACGTGCTCTACGCATGAAACATAAAAAAACGTTTCAAAATGCAGTTTTAATTAACAAGTGCCTAAATTCAGAATAACTAAACTAAATATCATCTAAGTAAAATGTTTACGTAGTCATACCATTAGTCCATAAATTTTTTTATTTGCATTAAAGTTAATTTTCAGACAAGTCAGGCAACAGCATCTAGGCTAACATTAGAATTGCTGAAGATATTTTATTTCAGGGAAAAAAAAGACAACGGTGCTATCATTAGTTTTTGAATAATCAATAATAATTACTGACTTTAAAAATAAATGTAATCATAAACCTCCAAAATACATTTTCACCTAAATAAAATTACATTTTCGTTATAAAGAAAGATACGAACATCTTGTTCCTTTAATTTTTATTTTTATTTTTTGCTAACATTGTTAATCCAGCTGTAACAGAACCAAGGGAGGCAATGAATAATATGAAAAATAAATAAATTGCAGTCATTATGTCAATGCTGTTAGTAGGCCTATTAAAAATATTTTACCACAATATAGGCCTAAATACTATAGACCAACAATGCATTAAAGCGTCGATTATTAGCATCAAGTATTATCTTAAGATTTAAGCTAATGTCAAAATGTCAAAATCTCTCACTGAAAGGCCATTACTTTTCTAACATTATTCTGAATATTATCATTGTTTTATAAACATCTCGTAATGTTTTCATTATCACACTGACTCATAATGCAATCAGCAAAACTCGCAATTGAAAAACGGAAATGAGAATTCTGATTCTCTAGGCTATCTTCCCGTCTCTTTTTAAGGCAAGCAAAGAATGCCCAAATGTATCGAAAACAATCCCTTGAAGGCGTGTGTTCGCGGTCGCGGCAGTAAAGTGAACCCGTATCCCGGCCGCAGGTCAGACCCCCGCGAGTCCCCGCGCGCATCAGCTCGCGCTGCTGTATTTAATGCGGAGGAGCGCGTGGCCTGCGGGTTCCGTCGCGTGACTCGTCATGCGTGAAGTATTGTGACCCAGGTGCAGCACCCGCATGTCCGCGAGCGACGTGATCTCGGCGAGACCCAGAGATTTCTCTTCAGCAGAAAAAAAGACTAGCCTCGCTCTCACCCACGGGACCTGAAACAACACAAGCCGAGATCTTTCATCTTTCCCCCCAACTCGGTTCTCATTACTTCTAAAAACCCATAAGACCAAACCAATAATATCGCTGCTTTTATACTCCATAATTATTGATTGTTATATTTTTTTATTTTTTTTTCCAAGCATAGAATTAAAATGTGCACCAACAAAATGCCCTATGGGCTATACTGCTAATTGGCCCCAACTCCCTGATTTTATCAAACAACTGAAATCATTTTGAGTTCTTTTATGCAAAGACGTAACCAAGCATGCATGATTGGTTGGGAGTAGGACATTGACCTGTATAGCTAAAAGATTAATAATCGGACATAAAAAATCTATTTTATTCTCTCAATTTATGATCAAAAGAGGGAAGAGTAAAACACAAAGGCCTTTAAAAAAACAGTAGGCCTACAAGACATGAAATATCGAATAAAAATCTGGTTGATCGACTTCGTGTCTGACTTTCAGCTGAATCGGTTTGAGATGGAACAGGCTCTGGCGTCCTAAGACTAAAGGTTTAAAACCTTGTAGTGAAAAGTCCCTTTTCCATCTTTTTTTTTTCTCGGGGATGAGAGGACGGAGAGGAGCTTTGTCTGAGCGCAGGTCCCTCTGCTCGCTGTCACGCAATGGACTGTAAAAATGGTTTATCCAGACACGCGCCGGGCGTGCGTAATTCCTGCTCGAGGCAGGATGACCGCAGGCAGCGCGAGCCTAACTGATCAACCTGGATATTTCATTATTCATTCATTTACTGTTTAACAAATCCCGCTCATTATCGCGGAAGCGGCTGGCAGGATCCGACCATTCGGTGGCAGTTGGGTGTCAGGCGTGGAGAATTGGCCCATTTGATCCTGAGCTGTTTTTTCCCCTCTGTGTGTATTATTATTATTATAGGCTATTCAACATCCCGAAACAGCTCGAGATCGTCATGAATAATAAGCAGCGCGCGAGCTTGTCAAAGCCCGTTGAGCGTGACACAGCCCGTGGAAAACTCGAGGCGTTTTTAATATAACCCCCCCACTTCAGTCACTATTTGGAAAAGACAAAACAACGCTGATAAACAAACGGAAATATGCGATTACTACGGCAATGACACGCGTCCGCAGTGGACGAAAGGACATCAAAAGCAGAAGTGTGTATCAGACAGTTTAGAGCTTGTGTAAGCGATTATTTTGGAATACCAAACACATGCCCCAACTACCTGACCGATATCACACCTAGCCTACCTGTGCGACAGCCCTAGGCTCTGTAAACAACAAAAACTCGGGGAGCGCCCGCCTTTTGTAGCCAATCATAATCGCGCTCTGTCTGTCAATCTTCTGTTTGCTTAAAGGGGTCATATGATGTTGCTAAAAAGAACATTATTTTGTGTATTTGGTGTAATGAAATGTGTTTATGCGGTTTAAGGTTCAAAAACACATTATTTTCCACATACTGTACATTA